>NW_011628076.1:181214-250675 GCF_000512975.1 Sesamum indicum | reverse complement strand
GTGGGGGGGGGGGGGGGAGGAAGTCATCGTGGATTTTTGTTGCGAAACTCAGGTTGTGGAGAAGTTGTGCAATATATTGCTGCATATACTCAACTTAGTAACTCTGGTACCACATAGTGTAAACCTTGTCTCGTAGTAAATATTTCTGTTTTGGCATGATATTGTATTTTTATTCATAGTTTTGTGTTGTGCTGTAACATTTTGTATCTGCTGTCAGCAACTCGAATTTAAACCAATTTGATGTCTGGCTTCTCTCAGATTTATCCTCCATTGTCCAACACTGACACTTTGAAGAGCACCTGACTATCGCCATCACCATCACCACTACAACAATATATTTGGTTTATTTGGCTGACATAAGCTTTGGTTATATTTTACTCATTCCCATTTGTATATACTTTGCTATTCTGGAATGATGTCTTATGGATTTTGCTTAATGCTATGCTTTAGTTTTAAAGCGAGGAAAATGTGAATGCAATGCGTAAATATATTTTTATTGAGGTAACGGAGAGATAACCTTTTGCGTAGAACTTGTGTCAAGGGGGTCAACCCCTTTTAGGTATGGTTCTCATAACAGTTTTGTGCAGTAGTGATCCCTAGAACTTTTATGATCGGAAAGCTATGTTCTTTCATTGTTAGATAGGTTGGGGAGGCCGCATTATATTTTCTGGCACTGATGCATTAGTCTCTCAACTTGAATATTACATGCATGTAGCTCTTGTGGTTATATTATTTGAGAAATCTTGTGCTGTAACTTAAGAGTATGTTAATGATGTATACGTGGTCCGCATTTCTCCTTGATGCCTTTCCCTTTTTTGGGTTTTCTAAGTTTAGATGCAAATAATTAAAGCTGCACAACAAACTCATACATGATCACTTAATATAAGAAACTAGTTATCCTTGACAAATACATATTTAAATATGGAAATATTGAATTGGCCGACTTTTTGCTGAATTACATAGTAAATCTTCAATGACCTTTGTAGATGAAAGATTGACAAAAAAGAACCCATACAAGAAGAACTTTCAGGTGGGTCCATACCTGAGCCAATGAAAGTTTCTAAGACTGCAATTGCTGGACCTGCTGAGCAAAAAGGACATATATCTCCTGACTGCCCGTAGAATCATGGTGAATTACGAAAATTGAAGGCACGGATGACATCTTGGATGCAGTCTATTATGGCGATCTGGTACCCATTTACCAATTTGAAGCCCTTCTATCAGACGAAAGTGTCTATGAGGAAGAAATAAAGACTAATTCGTATGAATCTTCAATGAAATCAGAATAATTACAACGAGGGAGATAGGCTTCAAACTTCCGAAATTCTATTCTTTTCTATGATGACAGTGACCAAGAATCATGAGACCAGATTCCAACCTTAGCCTATATGAGGGTTTTAGGATTGGAGGAATTGGGAAACTCCTAAACCAGATAGGACTGAACCAAAGGAAGCATCACATAATCTACAAAGTAAGTTCAGGTGAGATTGCCATACCAATGGAACTTATTGGAAATGTGATGGAAATGCAACTAATTGCTCAAGAAGAAATTCTTGAAAAATTAAGTAAGCTTAGAGAAGAAGTAGCTTTTACTATAAAACTGATCCACATAGAAACTATTCAAGTAGTAATAAAAGCAACTTTTAAAGAGGGAATTGATTCATAAATACATTTATCTATAATGAATAGAAGAATCAATAATCTAAGAGATGGTTGTTTTGGAACAATAATAGGTAATCTGTATGTAGAAAAATTGATTTTTGACATTCATCCTAGTATTGCTACAACCCAGCAGACCAAGATTTTAGTAGAGTTTTAACCCTTCATCAAGATTTTAAGAGAAAAGATCTGATGAAAGAAAGTGACAGACCATATTCTATAACTAATGGAATAGCTTATGCCCTTTCCAATACACACCATTTAGATTTGCTTCTTAGGAAAGAGTATATTGAGATTCCTAGAATTTTCAAGGAATTCGCCAAGGTAATGACACCAGATCGTATTAGGATATCTAGAATAGGTGGTGTTGATATCATCATAAAAGATCATCTAGTTTTAGATAAAACATTTATCTCTAGAATTGAGTTTAGTAGTTGGATGTCCTTTTCGAAAGAAAGGATTACAGGCTACAAAGGAAAGGAGAAAGAGTTATTAAAAGATTTAACTCCTTAAGAGATTAGGGTAGATAACCTAAAATTTGGATGCCTTGAAGGATGGAAAAAAATACACGTTATATTTGACATCACTAAGAAAGAAAATTTTTCCCTTGTGATGACTTATATCATTTGCAGCAACCTTTTGGTGGAAAAATATGAAGGCATGTTAGAAATAGCAGGCCATGAAATTTTAGTTACAGGTGTTGTAAGACGAGAAAACGAGAGTATGACTTTGGGGTTATGTTTCCTTAAAAATCATAAACCATGGGGAAGAAAAGGTAGCGGAACGGAATTCAGTCTTGTTGTTGTTACCATAAGGATTGAATGACGAGTTCCTTTTCTATATACATATCTTGTATGATCACAGAGTATTTTTCAGCTTATATTCATTTAGGATTAGGAATTTGCACGGCAAAACATGGAGTTTCCCTAAGGAAAAAAAGGGAAACCTTACCTCTTATTGCTGGATGGGATTTTTCTCCAAAAATGCTGGTACTCAATAATGGAATATGAGAAGCCAAGATGATGATTGGAGGAGCATTTGGATCACCCTGGTTTAGGGTAAAAATACCTCCTATTTACTTTAATGATACAGGTGCCAATATCTTGCTGGGTAACAATTTCATTCAAATATTTGCAAGATATATGAAGGATAATCAAAGGAATCTTTTAATTTATACTACTAACTCTGATAGTGAGATATAGGTGCTGCAAAGAGAAAAGGCATTTAACAGCATAATGCTAATAAATTTTCGCAGCAAATGTGGTGATTTTGATGCCAGATTAACTCATCCAAAAATGCAGGATAAGAGAAAATTTTCTAAGGTCCTTTTGTCTTTCAGGCAACAGGGACTCATAGACAGCGATAACTTCTATAGGGAATCCAAGAAAAAAATTATGAACCTTAAAGAAGTACTACTGAAAATAAAATCGCTAGATATCAAGAAGGAAAGCAGGCTTTCTCTTGAGAATGTCAAAAGGCTCATCCAGAGAAACTTCAGTGAAAACCCTCTAATTCGATATAAACCTATCCAGATTAACATGGAAGACAAGAAAGATATGTAGATGATTGTCAAAGAACATATCGGTCTTAGACTCATCGAGCCTAGAATCTCTACCTAGAGCAGCTCTGGTTTTCTGGTAAGAAACCATGGTGAGATAAAGACAGGTAAACTTAAGTTGGTAATTAATTATCAAGGCATCAATAAAATATTGGAGTTTGATGGTTATTACATTCCTAGTAGAGAACACTTAATTGATTGCATTCAAGGGGCAAAAGTGTTTCCTAAATTTGATTGCAAATCTGGATCTTATCAGATTAAGAAGGAGAGTGAATAAAAGAAATTTACTGCATTCTCCACACCGCAGCGACAGTATATCTGGAATTTGCCTCCAATGGGTTTCGCTAATGCACCCAAGATATTCCAAAGAAAGATTGAATTCATGTTTGTCTATATTGACGACATATTGATTGAATCTAAAAATATGAAAGAACATATCAAACATCTTGAAATATTTTTTGATTCATGGCATAAAGAAGGTTTAGTACTTTTTGAGAGAAAAACTATTGTTGCTGTCAATAAAATTGAATTTCTAGAATTCTTATTGCAAAATCGGAATTGATCTACAGGATCATATTATGGAGAAAATCCGCAATTTTTCAAACGTGCTCAAGGACAAGAAGCATTTTCAGAGCTTCTTGGGAGTTGTAAATTTTGCAGGTATCTTCATTAGGGATCTTGCAAGTTACGGGAAGGATTTTCGACCATTTCTGAAAAAAACAGAAAGTTAAAAGTGGAAATGGGAAGAAATCCACACAAAAAAGGTTCGTGAGTTAAAATAGGTTTGCAGTAACCTGCCAAAACATGCTATACCACAGGATGGGGTTGAATTGATAGTCTGCACAGATGCCAATGACTACAGATGGGCAGCAGTGCTCATGAAGAAAACAACTACAGGAGAAGAACCTTGTAAATACACAGGATGATTGTTCTCATAACAACAAGCCATAGTCTGGCATGTTACCGAGAAAGAATTCTCTAAGGTTTGGAAGGTTTGTAAGAAATGGCCTTTATTTTTACTTGCTAAAGAATTTACTTTAAAATTCGATAATACTAATATCAAAGCTTTCTTAAGAAATAAATTAGAATTGAAAATAGAGAATACTCGTATTATCAGATGGAAAAAGCTGAATGCCAATATTATTGTTATAATATTGTCATTACAAAATCTCATGAAAATATTCTTGCATATTTCCTGACAATAGATGGAGGCATCTGAAGCAAACTCCATCATGTTGAAACTCAGGCAGCTCTCGAGGAGTAAACCCAAGCAAGACCATTATTGAAACATCTTGAAAACATAACAAAGTCTGAATGTTAGAGGGGTCTAAACCAGAAGATTTCCTAGAATGATATGATTTCAAAACTTCCAGAATGGATTAGTAGGGCGGTCTTTCGTTCGTAGCAAAACAACCCCCACCTGAAAAGAGACAATGTTCTGGAGATAAAATTCGTATCAGTCACTCCAGAAATGGCAGGAAAGGGGTCTCATCTAGCATTTCATTTCATCAAAGTGTAGAGGACAGACATGGTGGCTTTGAACAAGATCAAAGCTACCTTAGGAGAAGCTCCCCTAGTTTCGGCCTTTACTGAAGACAATATCTCTATCAGAAGAGCTTGGGGATTATGGGTCTGTCTCACGGAGATGGACAAAGTCAAGTATCCGTTCAAAATTTTCTCAAACAAAGTTAATGGATCGTTCCTGTTAAATTCCATGACAGGAAAATGCACCAAGTTCGCAGAAATCTTATTTGAAAAGAAGAGGAGGTTAATCTGAAAAATTAAGCTGCCAGCGACTGAAGCAACAAAGATGAAGACATGCAACATGTTGCATGTTGGGCAATGGCATAATCATTTATGCCCTTGCTGTGAAAATAAGAGAAGCCCCTGTTCGGGATAAAAATTTAGGTGACACAAAATAAACCCGAACCAGACCAAGATAAGGGGAAAAGAAAAATTTTTACAAAAAGAAGTAAAAATTAAAAAATATAACAAAGCAAGGGTAAGGTTGTCATAGAAAACGACAAAGGTCAACAGTCAGCAAAGTAGGAAAGCTAGTTGGAAATCACATGACTGACAAGCCATGATGACCAACAAGTGGAAAGGACGAGGCAATAACGAATGCGTGTGACCCCATGATGATGAATTCGGTGACGTCATCACAAAACAAGTTTGGAGGCCGAATTTAAAGTCTGCGAACGCCTATAAATAAAGATTCAATGAAACAGATGGGGATCATTAGAAAAACTTCTATTACTCTTCAAAGCATTAGAGTTCTAGAGTCTTTCAATAATTTACAGTGTTTTAATCTTTCAGTTTATGGGGGTTTCCCCAATAAGTCAAGTCCTCTATAATATGATAAGCTAAACAGTTGTCTCCTCCAACAGAGGATTAATATCTTCGTAATATTCTCTATATTTCTTCAATAAAAACAAGACTTCTGTTCAACTTGTTTATCCAAAATTCTATTAAGTCCCTATATTAGAGTCTCCTTTACGCTCTAAGGTAGGAAACGAAATAGGGCTGTGCTGTTGGTTGCTGAAGGAGCCAAGTGCCTGTGAACCATCTGCTACGGTAGTGTGGTCGGAGGAAGTTCGTAAAACCAAAAACTTGGAATACTCGGAGACCAAGCGGTCAATGCAAGGTAAGAATTTATGGGGTCTTAATTCATTTCAAAAGCATGTTGGGCCTAATTATGAGTATAGAATGGACTATGGTTAAAATTCTAGCTAAATGGGCGAAATGGTCATAATCTGGTCAGAGGGCATAAATTGCGCACATTTTTATGGATACAGGGAATAAATTGCCACCCTGTTTATACTGTCCTTATTTTGCCACTAACCTATAAATACGGGGCAGTATTTACATTTAAGCCTAGCACCGTGATTTGAAGCTCTAGAATAAGCTTTTGCACAAAGAAGGGATGCTCAAGGTAACATATTTTCGGTAGAGCGCATTCCCCCACCATCTCCGGCAGAACGTATTGTTGCACAGAATGTGGGCGATGGCGGTTTGAAACCTGGCGGTGAAAGACGACGAATGGTGGAAGGAGTGATGATGGGAGAAAAACATGAGAATGCACTTAAATGAATTTTGTATATGATGTGATAGGAACACCGAGAGCGTCTAACAAGAAAAAGAAATTCAAGATCCAATAGACCGAGATTTAACCATTGGAAGTGGGCCAATGACAAGAGAAAGGTTGAAGAGAATGCAAGAAGTAATTCAAGCCCAATGCCTTTGCTAATGGGATCAAGTCACAATCAGTGGCCCAACATGTGAGCTTAATTTCATTAATTCAAGCCCAAGAAAGCCCACAATAGCAGCCCAACTCGTCCAAGTATAGCCATATGGTCAAAGGAGACCTTCCAAATACATTCAAAGTGCATTTATACACCAATTTTCGGATTCACATGGTCATGCATGGATTTTACTAATTTTTGACCAAGAATGTTTAGTTTTTAGTCATTTTTTACCATGTTGAATCTACGTCCACCAAGGAGTCACTTGGGGATATGAAAGGTTAATTTGGAAGTGTCTTAGGCCTATAAAAGGCACATACTAGCCATACATGCGGGATACAATCAAATTATTGAAGAATCGATCTAAGTTTATAAAATATTGAGTGTTCTCTTATTTTGGACAGTTATATACTCGTTTTAGCTTTGGTAAAACCTTTCTTTTTCCAATCTAGTCTATTAGATTGGTGATTCAAATTCACAAAGCCTCCAATTCGTGCTCAACCCAAGTGTGTTGTTGTGTGGATTGGTTTACTCGTGCTCGTGCTTGGTTGATTGTAGTAGTAGGTCACGTTCATAGAACGTGGTTGGCTATTTACATTCCTCAGGTCACGGACCACTTTATCCATTTCTAGCCTACGCCGTAAAGATCGGGCCACTCATGGTTGATACCATATCATGTGGTATTAGAGCCTTTCTTTATTTCATTTGATCTACCTTGAATCTTTTATCTACCACCACAATCTTCCGTACCTTCCCCCCCCCCCCCTTTTTAAGCCAAAATAAAATACAGCGAATGGAAAAGCTCAAAAAAAAAAAAGGTAGAGCAGCAAAAAAAAAAGAAGAAACAAATAAAAAAATCCGTTCATCACTTTACTTTGCTATTATCTTTGTAAGCCAATTGGTCTTCGTTTTTCCAGCTATATCGAACTTCTTTAGACCATTCTCTAGCTACGGGTGACTAGATAAGGATTGAGAAAAGAATTGGCATTTGTGTTTGAGTCACTAGATAAGGCATTGAGTGTCACAGGAGCTTAAATTAGAGGCTGTTGAGTGAAGTGAGACGATCATTGAGGGCCAAAAATCTGAGCCTATTGAGTGAGGAGTGAAACATGAGGGGAAAAATAAAGAGAGAAAAAAGGAGTGTGGCAAGAATTTGGTGAGGTTCCTATAAAAACAAAAAAAATATATTTTTCTAAATGGCAGAAAATCGAGATAAAGGAGTTGCTCAAGCAAGTGATGACAACAACTCGGGACAAACGATGCAAGGTGGGTTCGATGCATTCCATATGCAAGCCTTAGTAAGCCACTTTGAGAAGTTGCTTGACCGTAAACTAGAAGGACTTCATGAATGATTGGATCAAGTAGAGAATCAAGTAGCGGTCCAAGAGCTACAAATCAAAGACATGCTCTAAATTCACATCCTCAGCCCCCTATTTATAATGAGTATTTGGAGGATCCAAGCGACAAGAACAATATGAGGACATTCGGCCAAGAAGAGTGAATCAGCCAAGAGATAGACCGAGACAACCTAGAGAAGAAGACGGTGGCCTAGGAGGAGTTAAGGTCACCATTCCTTCATTTAAAGGAAAAAGTGATCCCGAAGTCTATTTGGAGTGGGAGATGCGTGTCGAGCAAATCGTTTCATGCCACAACTACTCAGAGAGTAAAAAGGTAAAATTCGCAGCCCTTGAGTTTACAAATTATGCTCTTGTTTGGTGGGATCAGATGCAAAAGGAACGGGTTAGGAATGGTGAACGCCATCACAACATGGGAAGAGATGAGAGCAATCATGAGGAGAAGGTTTGTTCCATCCTATTTTCGTCGTGAGCTTCACATCCATCTCCAACATATTACTCAAGGTTCTAAAAATGCTGATGAGTACTACAAGGAGATGGAGATTTCCATAATTAGAACTAACATTATAGAGGACACTGAAGCAACTATGGCACGTTTCATGGGCTCAATGGGGATATCGCCGATGTTGTGGAGATGCGCCACTATGTAGAACTTGAAGAGATTGGTACACCAAGCCATCAAGGTGGAACAACAACTCAAGCGAAGAGGACTTTGAAGGAGGACTTCTAACTCGTCGGCATTCGGTCCATGTAAGAACAACACCAAGAAAGACACCCCTTCTACATCAAGATTCAAGCAGGCAGATCCTAAACATGGTGACCAAGTTGCTGCCAAAAAGGTACAACCCGAACCCAATTCTTCAAGAAATCGTGATATAAAGTGTTTCAAGTGCCAAGGGAGAGGACACATAGCAAGTGAGTGTCCTAACCGCCGTACAATGATCTTCAACAATCATGGAGAGTTGGAAACCGAGGAAGAAATCACCGATAAAGAGGAATCATCAAAAGAAGATTGTGACAGAGAGTATGCCGGAGAAGGAGAATTGATTGTTACTAGAATAACCCTTAGTGCCCAGATGCTGGAGGAAGATAATTGCCAAAGAGAAAACTTGTTCCATACACGCTGTCAAGGAGAAAACTTGTTCCATACACGCTGTCAAGTTCATGGAAAGGTATGTAGTATGATTATTGATGGTGGTAGTTGTTGCAATATGGCAAGTATTGAATTGGTTCAAGAATTAAATCTACCTACTATCAAGCACCACCGCCCATACAAGCTTCAATGGTTGAATGAGTGTGGAGAGCTGATGGTGACCAAGCAAGTAAAGGAATTATTTTTAATTGGAAGATATAAGGATGATGTTTTATATGATGTTGTACCAATGAAAGCATGCCACATACTGTTGGGAAGACCATGGCAGTTTGATAGGCATGTAAGATATGATGGATTCCAAAATCGTTACTCTTTTGTGCTTCGAGGAGAATCAATAACTCTCAATCCAAAGACACCAAAATAGATTTTGCAAGATTAGATCTTGAGAGAAAAGAAAAGAGAGTGTGAGAAAAGAGAAAGGAAAAGAAGAAAGTGAAAATGTGAGTGAAAAAAGAATTAAAGATTCAAAAAAGGGAGAAAAAGAAAGCAAAGTTACGATAGGAAAGAAAAAGGAGAGGGAAAAAGAAGAGAAAGAGAGTTTACTAGTTGGTAAGAAGAGTGAAATCAAGGAAGCTTTGTTTTCTCGATAAAACCTCATAGTACTTGTATACAAAGAGGCTATGTTGAATTATAATGACCTAACCTCTTCTTTACCTAGTGTTATTACATCTCTTTTGCAGGATTATGAAGATGTTTTTCTGGATGAGATGCCACTAGGTTTGCCACCCATTCGAGGGATAGAACATCAAATTGACTTCATTCCGGGAGCATCCTTACAAACCGCCCAGCATATCATACCAATCCTGAAGAGACCAAAGAGATTAAAAGGCAAATCCAAGAATGCTATGGCCAAAGGTTATGTGAGGGAGAGCCTTAGTCCTTGTGCAGTTCCGGTGTTGTTGGTGCCTAAGAAGGATGGCACATGGCGGATGTATGTTGATTGTCGAGCCATTAACAACATAATGATAAGATATTGCCACCCTATTCCTAGGATAGACGATATGCTTGATGAGTTGAATGGTTCTACTATCTTTTCTAAAATTGATTTAAAAAGTGATTATCATTAAATTAGAATAAAAGAAGCAGATGAGTGGAAAACCGCTTTCAAAACAAAGCATGGGCTTTATGAGTGGTTAGTTATGCCATTTGAACTTAGTAATGCACCTAGCACATTTATGAGATTGATGAATCATGTTTTGCGTGCATTTATAGGCAAATTTGTGGTAGTGTACTTTGATGACATCCTTGTTTATAGTAGGACTTTGGAAGAGCATGTAACACATTTAAAACAAGTCCTAGAGGTTCTAAGAAAGGAAAGGTTGTTTGGGAACTTGAAAAAGTGTGACTTTTGCACTAACAAAGTTGTTTTCCATGGTTTTGTTGTGAGTGGTGAAGGAATCACAGTTGATGAAGAAAAGGTCAAAGCTATGAGATTGTCCAATCCCCACCACTATTGGAGAAGTGAGGAGCTTTCACGGCCTTGCAAGCTTTTATAGGTGATTTGTGAAGGACTTTAGCACCGTGGCAGCCCCATTGAACGAGTTAACCAAGAAGAATATTCCATTCGTGTGGGGAAACACACAAGAGAAAGCCTTTCAAGCTATAAAAGAGAAGCTATATTCCATACCCCTTTGCTAGCCCTTCCCGACTTTGGTAAGACTTTTGAAATTGAATGTGATGCAAGTGGGATTGGCATAGGAGGAGTACTTATGCAAGGAGGTAGACCGGTTGCATTTTTCAGTAAGAAACTAAGTGGGCCGACACTCAACTACCCTTCATATGATAAGGAGCTTTATGCATTGGTTAGAGTATTGGAAACTTGGCAACATTATTTGTGAACAAAAGAGTTTGTAATATATTATGATCATGAATAAATCAATTATATTAAAAGTCAAAGCAAGCTTAGCCGTCGACATGCAAAGTGGGTAGAGTTTATTGAGTCATTTCCATATGTGATCAAGCACAAGAAAGGTAAGAAGAACATTGTTGCTAATGCACTTTCAAGAAGGTATGTTTTACTTTCAATAATGAATGCTAAAATTCTTGATTTTGAGTTCATCAAAGATTTGTATGCTAATGATGTTGATTTTGATAATGTGTTTGGAAATTGCAGCCCAAGCATTGGATGGGACAAATTCTATTTGCATGATGGATTTTTATTTCGAGCGCATTGGATGGGACAAATTCTATTTGCATGATGGATTTTTATTTCGAGCCAACCAGCTTTGTGTTCCTAATAGTTCTGTTCGTTCATTATTGTTAAATGAAGCACATTCTGGGGGCTTGATGGGTCACTTTGGTATTTCTTAAACTTTGGGAGTCTTGAGCGAACACTTTTATTGATCAAAGATGCGTAAAAATGTTGAGAAGTTTGTGGGAAAATGCATAGTTTGTCATAAGGCAAAGTCAAAGCTTAATCCCCATGGATTGTACATGTCCCTCCCTATTCCTAGTGTACCTTGGGAAGATATTTCAATGGACTTTGTTTTGGGATTACCTAGGTCTAAGAGGGGAAGAGATTCCATTTTTATTGTTGTAGACATATTTTTCAAAATGGCACACTTTATAGCACGCCATAAAGTTGATTCCTCTAATATTGCTAATCTTTTCTTTTAGGAAATTGTGAGGCTTCATGGTATGCGAAGGACTATAGTGTCCGATTGAGATGCCAAGTTCCTTAGCTACTTTTGGAAAAATTTGTGGGGCAAGCTTGGAACTAAGTTGTTTTTCTCTACTGCTTTCCATCCCCAAACCGATGGGCAAACTGAGGTGGTCAATAGGAAACTTTCGACATTGTTGAGAGTAATTGTTTAGAAGAACTTAAGGAGTTGGGAAGAGTATCTATCGTAGGTCGAGTTTGCTTACAATAGGGCTGTCCACTCCACTACTAAGTTTTCACCCTTTCAAACTGTTTATGGTTTTAATCCTCTTTTACCTATTGATTTAATGCCCTTGCCTTTACAGGAGAGCGTAAATATGGATGGAAAGAAACGTGCTAAATTTGTGAAGCAAATCTATGAAAAGGTCAAAAGTAACATTGAGAGGATGAATCAACAATACATGAACCTAGCGAACAAGGGAAGGAAACGAGTTATCTTTGAACTGGGAGACTTAGTATGGTTGCATCTTAGAAAAGAGAGGTTTTCGGGCAAAAGCAAGTCCAAGCTGATGCCAAGAGGGGATGGACCATTCCGAGTCCTTGAAAGGATTAATGACAATTCTTACAAACTTGATTTACCTCGTCAGTACGGAGTAAGTGCTACTTTTAATGTTTCTCATCTTTCTCCTTTTTATGATGCAAATAATGAAGAGTCGAGGACGACTCCTTTTCAAGAAGGGAGGATGATAGGAACACCGAGGGCGTCCAACAAGAAAAAGAAATTCAAGATCCAATGGACCGAGATTTAACCATTGGAAGTGGGCCAATGATCATAGAAAGGTTGAAGAGAATGCAAGAAGTAATTCAAGCCCAATCCAACTTAGTCTTTGCTAATGGGATCAAGTCACAATCGGAGGCCCAACATGTGAGCTTAATTTCATTAATTCAAGCCCAAGGAAGCCCACAATAGGAGCTCAACTTGTCCAAGTGCAGCCATGTGGTCAAAGGAGACCTTTCAAATACATTCAAAGTGCATTTATACACCAATTTTCGGATTCACATGGTCATGCATGGGTGTTACTCGTTTTGACCAAGAATGCTTAGTTTTTAGTCATTTTTGACCAAGTATTGAATGTACGTCCACCAAGAGTCACTTGGGATATGAAAGGTTAATTTGGAAGTGTTTTAGGCCTATAAAAGGCACATACCAGCCATGCATAAGGGATACGATCGAATTATTCAAGAATTGATCCAAGATTATAATATATTGAGTGTTCTCTTAATTTGGAGAGTTATATAGTTGTTTTAGCTTTGGTGAAACCTTTGCTTTGTCAATCTAGTCTATTAGATTGGTGATTCAAATTCACAAACCTTCCAATTCGTGCTTGACCCAAGTGTGTTGTTGTGTGGATTGGTTTACTCGTGCTCGTGGTTGGTTGAATGTTCTAAGTAGTAGAACGTGGTTGGCTTTTTACATTCTTCAGGTCACGGACCAATTTATCCATTTCTAGCCTACGCCGTAAAGATCGGGCCACTCATGGTCAATACCATATCCTGATGTTGAGAAACAAGGCAAAACCAATAACAAAACAAAATACACACAGTCCAGGTGAATTAAATCCACCCAAACATGTGGCCTGTTTTGGTTTATCTTGGAGATGGTCCGAAAATGAATAAAAGTGGTATGATATTATAATCGTATTTTAATAAACACCCACTGAATAAATAAAAAAAAAAAAAGAAACTTACACAAAACCCCTATAGTACGTATCTCTTTCAATGAATCTAATTCCTAAGACTTAACATTTTATAAAAACACACATATATCACAAAACCCAAATGAATATTTATATTGACATTAAATCTTAGGGGATAAGGTAATTATCCACTTTCATTTGTTACTTTGTCCTTTCAAATGTTCTTATGCATAAGAAAATTTTAGTCCTACTAACCTTAAAATATTACCAATTTCGCAATCCCAAGAACTAGGACAAAAACCAACAAATACAATGACCTCATGAGAATAAATGAGAAATAAGACAATTCTACTGCGCCAAAATTTTTAAAAGTTACTATGGTTTATCGAAGCTGGTGGTAGTGGGGAGGATAACAACAAGATTGAGCACAAGGAGAAGAGTAATGACAATACATAAACACCTTCAATTGCTCTTCAATCTATCTCCTTATCTATCTATCTATATATATATATATTTCTATATATAGAATTAAAAAAATAGACATCTCCCAACAGTAATGTACATTGAGCCAAGTATAATTAACAATTAGAAGTAGACTCATACAACAAATCTAGAATACGATTCTCATTGTCCATTCTAAAGCAGTTGATTAGTCATCCACGACACAAATTTAGAACACCCACAATAAGCTATTGGATTACATGTGAATCGACAGGAAACCCTACAACAAGAGAAGCTCTCCAATATATGTACAACTATGTATATTACACTCTTAACTTTGATTAATGTTTTACGGGTGAATAGCAATTTACCCCACTATTTATAGGGAGGTAAATTGCTCCATTTTGAAAAATATAGGGAGGTAAATTGTTGTATTTTAAAAATTACAGGAAGGTAAATCGCTATTTATTTTTTCATAAGGGGGTAATTTGCTCATTTGCGATATGACAAGGGGGTTGCATGCGTTTTTTCAAATGTTTTACTTATGATTTTTCAAGATTTGGCTATGTAAGGACCCCACTGGCGGCCACACTCCTAAATGTATATCCTCAAAGGCTTGTTATGTGAGGTGCAATACTGAAAAGAAGAGGTTATTGTATATCTTAGTTAGAACTATTCTTATAAAAAACATAAACATATCACTGCAACTGCAGATATAAAACAAATATATGTCATGAATTCGTAAACTCAGTACGTTGCATGTCTTATTTTCATTTTTAGAGCAACTACGGTACGTCTTGTGTTCTATAGCATGTCATATTAAGTTTTCTCTTTGCACGTAAGGGTTAGGGCTCATAATATAGCAATCAACTTATCTGTTCAATAGATAACTAAAAGGACATGCAGCATGAAATGAAATTTTTATGTTTCTGCAAAACGTCCGGCAAGGTTATCAACATCGAGTAACAAAATCAAATTTATTAAAAAAAATAAAAATAAAACAAGGTATAAATTACCTAATTTGCTGCAGGAGGCCTTCTAGGGGGGTATTGTTAACGTGTTCCAGTCCAAGATATTGCTACCAAGAAACACAAAGACTGCTTCTCTATAGAGTCAAAATATATTATGAAATTTAAGCGCATCTGCATATAAATATTGTCACAGAATGTATCTGTGTGAGAGAGTGAGTGAGACCTAGAAATGGTCGAACAAAGTATCTGAGTCCTCCAAGTATTGTGCTTGACTATGCGACACAAAAGCACATCTCCACTGCATAAAATCGAGAAGATTCAAGCAGAAAGTAGAAGTTGTAGCATGCCTAACCACATAAGCATCATACCATCATTTTTATTTAAAGTGATAGTAACAATTAGACTTGGGCTGTAATACCTTGGAAAATTCCTCATATCGTACTTGCAACTTGTTCTGCACACGAACCTCAATACGAGACAAAGTTTCACCATCATTGATCATCAATAAAAATGGCTTTCCAAGATTTTTAATTCGCTGCTAGAAGCAAAATGAATGTATAAGAGTTAAAAGTCAGAAATTAAAAGTAACAAAATGAAGTGACACACATGAATCAAACATTTACTGGGGCCAAGAAATTTCTCTTCATCTGGAATCTGCAATGAGAAATTATAAAAGTGGAGAAATTATTGATATTAAAGTACGTTATTTCACCATCATTGATCATCAATAAAAATGGCTTTCCAAGATTTTTAATTCGCTGCTAGAAGCAAAATGAATGTATAAGAGTTAAAAGTCAGAAATTAAAAGTAACAAAATGAAGTGACACACATGAATCAAACATTTACTGGGGCCAAGAAATTTCTCTTCATCTGGAATCTGCAATGAGAAATTATAAAAGTGGAGAAATTATTGATATTAAAGATGAACGTATGGGGAAGCCAATTTTAAAGGAAAAAGTGTTGTAGCCTATAAAATTCGGGAGAAACAGACGCTACAACCCTTTTTCCTTTAAAATTGGCTTCCCCATACGTTCATCTTTAATATCAAGAATTTCTCCACTTCTATAATTTCTCATTGCAGATTCCAGAGGAAGAGAAATTTCTTGGCCCAAGTAAATGATTGATTCATGTGTGTCACTTCATTTTGTTACTTTTATTTTCTGACTTTTAATTCTTATATATTCATTTTGCTTCTGGCAACAAATTAAAAATCTTGGCAAGCCGTTTTTATTGATGATCAATGATGGTGAAACTTTGTCTCGTATCAAGGTTCGTGTGCAGAACAAGTTGCAAGTACGAGATGAGAAATTTTCCAAGGTATTACAGCCCAAGTCTAATTGTTACAATCACTTTAAATGAAAATGATGGTATGATGCTTATGTGGTTAGGCATGCTACAACTTCTACTTTTTGCTTGAATCTTCTCGATTTTATGCAGTGGAGATTTGCTTTTGTGTCGCATAGTCAAACAGACCTCCTGTTTAATATACGCATCTGCATGTAAATATTCTCACAGAGTGTGTCTTTTTGAGAGACTGAGTGAGACTTGGAAATGGTCAAACAAAGCATCTGTGTCCTCCAAATATTCTGCTTGACTATGCGACACAAAAGCAAATCTCCACTATCATAAAATGGAGAATTTTGAAGCAGAAAGTCGAAGTTGTAGCATGCCTAACCACATAAGCATCATACCATAATTTTCATTTAAAGTGATTGTAACAATTAGGGTAAATTATATTTTTGGTCCCATAAGTGGACCTATTTACAATTGTGGTCCGCACTCAGGCCAATTCGCACATTTACTTGTGGGACCAAAATTAGAAACATGTCCACTTATGGGACCAAAAATATAATTTATCCTTATTTTGATTGTATTGACTAACGGAGAGAGTAACTGTCGTAATCAATTGGATGGAAATTCCTCAATGGTCCTCAAATTGAAAAAGAAAAAATCACATATGGGACTCAATGTGCGAATTGGTCTGAGTATGGAACCAAAATTGGAAGCAGATCCATTTGTGGGACAAAAATATAATTTACCCGTAACAATTAGGCTCGAGCTGTAATACCTTGGAAATTTCCTCATCTCGTACTTGCAACTTGTTCAGCACACGAACCTTGATACGACAAAGTTTCACCATCATTGATCTTCAATAAAAATGGCTCGCCAGGATTTTTAATTCGCTGCCAGATGCAAAATTAATATATAAGAATTAAAAGTAAGAAAATGAAAGAGATGCACTTGCAGTTGAATTAGAGAGGTAGGACGAGTACAAATTTCTGAGGAAAACTATGAAGTAACAAACTGAAAATACTACCATCTGCTTTTGAGCATCCTCGTGCATGAAGTGACACACATGAATCAAACATTTACTTAGGCCAAGAAACTTATCTTCCTCTGGAATCTGCAATGAGAAATTATAGAAATGGAGAAATTGTTGATATTAAAGATGAACATATGGGGAGCCAATTTTAAAGGAAAAAGTGTCGTAGCCTATCATAGACACAGTACTGACATGGAAAGCAATTAGCAAGATATTTTTTGTTATGTGTATCACCTGAAAAATTCAAGCATTTATATACATAGACACACATATGTATAGAGATAGAAACAGACCTCCTCTGTTCGTAAAGTCCAGCGATTGTCATTTATTGCTGCGATCTTATCACTATTAGGATATATCTGTAGGAACTTGGAGTTTCAGCAACTTAAAAAAATAAGCATAGAAGGCTAGACATAAGGAATTTCTAACATCCATTTGGAAACACAATATATAATTTACTAAGTGAAGACCACATGGGCAAAATACAAAAACCTAGGAACTACTGAGACTCAACTTCCAAGTCAGAGTGCATATCTCTGACACGTGCAATTTGTGTGCAGTCAACCCATACAAGATTTTCAGCGTAAAATAAATTGAATTTAACTATTTAAGTTGGATTATTAAGTAAAATTTTAGAAGAATATTATTTTGATATTAATATTACTAAACTAATAAATGAAACAAAAAGAAGATGCAATAATTCAGGACCTTATAGATCTTGTGCAAGAATACTACTAGCAACCTGAGCTCTGCATTTGGACAAGAAAGTTTCACCTGTTTAACGTAAACATTGCAAAAGTTAAAAATCATATAACGCTATGTTATGCGATGAATCTTAGAATTCTAGGAACACACACACACACACTCCCGGTAATAACTTGTCAGCTATATTACCTTCTCCTTGAGATGCTCAAGCACATCACCAACAGTTCTTTCTTTTGGCAGCCTAATACTATGAGTTTCTAGCTATATATGGAAAACAAATAAGATATTTAATGTTTGCTAAATATAAAATAAATTTGCAAGTCTTGCATATGTATGATTACTCACTTCAGAGTTCGCCACATAGCTGAAAGCTAGTTTAAGGATTCTCAACTCTTGCAATTCTGGCAGAGGTATATCCACTACTTCAAAGTACAAAATATCAAAAAGCTGAACAAGAAAGTATTGCTTTGTTAGTTTCACACCCTCATCAAATGAATCCCGACTTAGAGTTATATGAATGCATACATGGTTATAATGCAGCGGCATCTCTAATAAATTTTCTACTCCTTGATATCTTATCGGATGAGCTTTTGGTCGCTGAGAGTAGATATTGTGTGATGTAAGCCGTAGTTTGGATGGATCATCAACTCCGAGTTGGTTCGCTACTTTTCTAACAACTTCATCATTTGAATCAAGCTTTGACGTTCACAATTAGTGGAATTTGAATAGCAGCGTTAAGTGGATCAATATTACCAATCATAACATAGGAAATTACACTCTAGAATTAAAAGTCTATCTTCTATTGAACTCACAGTTGTAAATAAAATTCATCCTTTTCAGGCTTTTCGAAGGAGCGAAAGTGGATAACCTGCAGAACAACAAACCAAAAAGGTCAGGATATATTAGATGAAGTTAGAAGCATCTCATCATTGATTTAAATGAGGAAAAAGAATACTTTTAGACTTAGAACCATTATTTTGGGGTCACTGAAAGGAAATAGATGTTATAAATGGGGTACATTGAGTAACTAATAGTGTCCAGGTATGCACAAGCACATGCACACCAAGATAATGGGAATCAAGACTAGGTGCAAGAGAAAGAGCAAAAATTTTATAGAATCATGGAAGATAATACGATGAGATCACTCGATAATATTATACTCCGATATGATTCATTGTTTCTCGAAAGTGAGAACGTACAAATTTTATATTTTGTGTATTTTTAAGAAAATAATAGCATCAAATACCAAAATACTTCAATAGGTAAAACCTTTTGTAGTCAAACAAATAATACGGGCTAGGAAAATAATTAATTATGCTTTGTTCAGGCAATTAACGTATACAATAGTCAATATGAGGCACAACATCGACTATGTGATAAAAGGGACCATTTCAAGGAGGAGAAATGCAAAGAGAGAAAATAAAAGAGAAGTCGAAGAGCAATAAAGCACACAAACATAGGCATCACACTAAGATAACGAGAAACAAGGAGCAAGAGAGGGAGAAATAGAAAGAGGGAGGAATCTCAAAGAATCGAGCAAGATAATATGATGAGATCTGTTCGGAAATTTATCCACAAAATGATGAACCCAAATTAAACAATAACTACAGAGATAATGGTGGATTTGAAAACCCTTATACAATAATTGCAGATCAATGAATAAAGAAAGAATAACAGAAAAATAGCAATATGGAAAGCATTAAAGTAACTGGCTCAAGAGTTAGATCTGGTAACCGAATGGCCAAGCGCCAACCCAGTCGGCAACCCTCATGGTTGCAAAAAATCCACAAAGCTACCAAAACACAATGACCCACAAAGAGGCCACTTAGGCTTCGTTTAGAATCACTCAGAATTCCACTAAGAAGTTTCTTTCACACTCAGCAAATATTCCACAAAGTATTTCATGAAAAGGGGTTTTAGTTTTGCTGTTGTTCTATCTCTTTAAAACCATAGAAGACCGATATACATATATAGATAGATAGAATACAGACACAGAGATAGAAAGAGGTGAGATGATGAGAGATTTCCAAGAGCATTGGAAACTTGGGAGGAACAAAACCAGAGATAGAAAGGAGGGAGAGAAAGAGGCATCGGCTGAATAGTGGAAGGATAAGGTTAAGTAGTGATTTAGGGTTAAGTAGAAGAAGGGTCCAGTAATGGGCCGGGCGAACAACTGGGCTGCCATCCAAGTGGGGGGGGAATGGGCCAAAAAATCCAACAACGTCATTGGATAATATAACATTATACTCCAGAATGATTCATGCTTTCTTGGAGAGGCAATGTACATGTTTTATAGTTTTTATAATTTTAAGCGAATAATTGCATCAGATATCCAAAAACATCAATAGGTAAAATTTTTTTATGAAACAAATAATATGGGCTAGGAAGGTAATTTAACTACGCTATCTTTAGTTAGCTTATACAATAGTCAATATGCAACACATCACTCACTATGTCAAGGAGGAGAAACACGTAGAGAAAAATAAAAGATAAGTTGGAGAGCAAGCAAGAACGTAAATATCCAATCTAAATGGGTTGTTCATCTTAAGAGGATTGCAGCATAGGGTGCTTGCAATAGCAAGCTCCAATGTGGCAAATACGAGTCTCATCTATGTTAGCCCTCTTATTGCTATTTTTAAGTATAAAATTCAACTAAAAACATAATGATTCATTTTCTAGGCGCGAGATATTGGATAAGTGTAGACTCGAGACAGCTAGAGATATGGTTTTCAATCTAATGGAAAGCTACTATATGAAGTCTAATATTATAAATAACTATTGATATTACACTACAAAGGGAACCTATAGAAGAGAATTTCAGTGAGAAGGAACTATTTGAAAGAATAACAAGGACAACATCTAGTAGAGATATACTCTCATTAAAAATAATTAAAAGTTGAAGGTTAGAAGGAAGTACGCACGTGCATGCTCATCTGCACCTAGGTCCGGATGGAGGAATGTATAAAGTGAGTTTTGACATAAATGCGCATCCGCATCTACGTCGGGAGAGAGGAAGACATGAAGTGAGCTTGACGTAAATGCTTATCCGCATCTATGTCTGGAGGGAGGAACCTGAGCTTGTCGTAAATGCTCATCCGCATCTAGGCTTGGAGGGAGGAAGACATGGAGTAAGTGTGACATGCATGCTCATCCGCATCTAAGTTCAGAGGGAGGAAGGTGAAAAAAGTTAGCTTGTCTTCCATGGTAATGCACATCTAGGTCTAGATGGTGGAAATTAAAAAATGAGTAAGTGAGACGGACATGCTCATTCGCATCTAACTTCGGAGGGAGAAAACTGAAAAGTAGTGAGCATGATGTACATGCTCTCCCATGTTTAGGTTTGGAGGAAGAAGGTTTAGAAAGAAGTCAGCTTGACTTGCATGCTCATCCATGTCTACGTATGGAGGGAGGAAAGTATGAGAGGTTTCATATTTCTCTAAATTCGAATAACCAAAAAATTGCAAGAAAGTTGAAATTTGTACATGGTTTTCTGTCTCATCAAATGAAACCTCCTTCAAAAACTTTTTTGGTTCAATGTCAGAGAATAACTAGGAAACACCCAACTTATTTAAAATAATCCTATAAAGCAAGCAACCAGGGGGAACAGAAGAAGAGGATTGGACATCTTTTGAGTGATGTGTTTACATTAAAGAAAAGTTGAAATATGAAGATCTACTTGTTGTGAAAGAGGAAATTTCAAAAAATATTAATGAGCTATCAAAATGAACTATATGTCGAAAAGGTCCAAGTTAGACCAATATGGATTATGTTTCATACTTTAGGAAAAGATATTCCCACAATCCAGCAACACCATCAACATAAGAATGAAATATGACATGTGAAACATATATCTTGTAACTACAATATAGTGATTCTACATAAGATGCTAATGCATACAGATAAATATTACTAATTAATATCAACACCATATTTATGAAAATGTACTTGAAGGCTATGCTGGTATTCAAGGAAATATGGAATATCCGGGCAACAAAATAGCTTCCTTGTTTGAGCAGGCATTGACTTTTGATACCAGACAATGTCCCCATCCTCTAGTTGCAATAAAAGAAACCAAAAAGTTATAAAAATACAATCTTTGTCCTGACAAGATACTTGAGCTTGTGATTTTCATATACCTGGTTAGATGTAAATGTAAGTCCCGTGTCAATGTACGCACACATGACTGTAGGCTCAAACTATATCTCCTGAGAAGCAAAAAACACAAGATATCTTCACCATTTAAAATATATTTGGGCATTTTCTGAAATATGCATGGCACTGAAAAATTAACAATGTAATTTATCATGTAGACCAACAGACTAACTACTGGAAAATTCTTATTCCTTAAAATTGGATGAACTCATGAATTTTAAAAAAGACGTTTCCCAAATTAAAAATCAACAAGAAAATTTTTAGTTTATAAATTTACACAAAAAATTCATGCACCCAGACAAAACCTATGATAAAAAAACATGCGTGGGTACGATTAGCGACACACAAAAGAAACACGTGACGACCATGTCTGTCGTGCTTCCAAACGAATAAAGAAATCACAACTTGTTTTCTAATGGAGAAGGAGGTCTATATGCACCTCGTTGTGGCTTGGTGAAGAAGGCGTCAGAGGCACTAAGAAGAATGTAAGTGTAGTTTTGTATTGAACTTAACTAAAATGAAGTGAATTTAATGGAGCTCGTTGCCTGTGCGCAAGAAAAATAGAGAAAGGGTTTGGATGGAGATTGATGGTGCTTACGCTGAGGAGTTTGGCCAATGATGGGTGTCGAGACCACCAAAAATAATTCCTACAACACTTGTAAAAGGGGGAGTAGGGTCGAATCCATAGAGACTGGCTTTCAGTTGATTTCTTTAAGAGAAATAGAAAATAATGGGGGGGGGGAGATTTCATGATAAAAAGAAATAATTAAAAACTAAATAAGCTAGAAAATAATTGAAATTACCTGACCAAGATACAAGAAAGAGATTTTTCGGTTAAGGCTAGGATCATGCTTGATTCTTGTGAGTTGATCATTGATGCAAGAATAACACATGTATAAACGAATAAATTAATTATAGTGTTGGTACGACCTAACAACCTCATCTTTCCTTACCTTTTCGTCAGCCAAGGTACGACCGTTGGCTAGATCCCTAATTAACAGACAACTTTGGAAACGTCCACAAGATTTAATCTATTAACAGCATTAAGAATTAGAAGGGCCTAATTCTAATCAACAAACTACTACGAGTACAATTCGTTTAAACTAGATCATGCATTCCCCATAACATAACTAATTACTATGACATAACTAATCATGCTATGTTTCCACTAAGCATTGAACTAAATAAACAATTACACGGATTTATAAAGTCCAATTAGCTAAGCAAACCTTCTTGATAGTGAACAACTGGCCACATCATTCAAATATCAGACGTTTGTAATAAGAGCACATAGAGTAGCATGAATATTGATTTAACAAGTGTAGAGCGGAGATTATATCTCACAACATAATGGAAATCAAGCAATCACCATACTTTAACTAGAAAATAAGGAATTTAGCCGGACATGTTAATGGAAGAACACACTAAAAACTGGAATTCCATTAATTCCGGTTATAAAATAAAAATAAAAGAGAAAGGATGAATAAAGAATTCTATTGGGTTCTAATCAATAACTGAACGACCCCTTCAAATGAAGAGACCCCCCTATTTAGAATAAAAGTCTCCTACGAATCTAGACGTAGGGGGGACAAATACATGATAAACTCTAAAAAGGTAAATAAATCACAAGAGATAAGCTTTAAAGAATCCTTTCTAAACCTAAACACTTCATTCCTTTATCTTTTGCGGAAATTGCTCGTGCTTATCCTTATCCCGAGTTGACCACTCCACTCAGCGTGGGCACGCTTAGTCAATTCTGCAGAAATTTTCTTGTAATCTTCCGTTTTTTCTTTTTGATGCCTTCAATTTCGATTTTGGCTTATTGCCATCTTTGTCTCATATCTCCTTTTTTGCTGAATATGCAACAAAATCACATAATTAGGGATGTTTTGGCTTAAAAAGAAAGATTAAATCGCTATAAATTATGATAATTACAGAGTTATCAAATACCCCCACACTTAGCTATTTTCTTGTCCTCAAGAAAAATTAAGACGCATTCAAAAATTCCCTCCAAATTTTAAACTACTTAAGGCAATTTGTAATCATGTGCTAAGTAAATGACATACTTTATGAAGAAGATAATTCAACATGTATCAAACAAGTTTTCACGTGATGACCATTATCAAAACCAATCGCATAAAACTAGTGAACTATTTTCTCTCCACTTTCCATTTTCTCAAGTGTATATATGGCTCAAGTGTATCTCTCGACACTTACTACGACAATGCTTCATCATAGGTTGCCTATACACCACATCTCCACCACTTTTGAAATATGCACATATATGGATCAAAAGATCTTTAATTTTGGTTGTAATGGGGCTTTGGTTTGGGGTAGGATAAAAGGATAATGAGGTTAAATTCCAAGAAACTAATTAGAGCACTAAAAAATTTGAGTGAACAATAATTCGAAACTCTCAAAGTTTACTCATCTCCCTTCAAGATCTTTCGACAATTCCTTGAACCATGCCTTTCTTATTCCTTTTGGAGAGTTCATACATTTTTTCTTCTTTTTTTTTTTTTTGGTGGCAAGAAAATTGCTTTCTTTTGTTTTTTTTTCTCTTTTTGTTTTCTTTTTCTCCTCTCCATTTTTTGTGACAGGCATAGACCAAGAAAATTGATGTCGGTTCCCACAAAGTAAAGAAGAACATAATTTTGGAACCCCCACACTCATTTCGAGATACATCTTTTAAACACATAAATCACAAAGGTTAATACCCCATCTTGAGAACTTGTTCTTTTGAAAATAAACCCATTTCCCTTGATGCTCTAATAGTTCTTAGAGGGATCAAAATCAAGGTTTCAAACAAACGACGGGTTATTCAACAAAATATGTCAAAAGGCTCAAGGGGTTCTCTAAAGTTAAAATGTGTTGGGTGGTTAAAGAAGGCCGAAAGTAGTTTCTAATGCCTTTATCATATCCAAATAAGTGCATATTTGTGTGGCCTCGATGTGGTTCAGGGCAAGTTCTAGGAAGACAAAGCCATAAAAGTGTTATTCTCTGAAGAAAGAATGAAAAATTTTTTATGGATATATCAAGCTCAAAATCTCACGAGGTATGTTTTGGTCCACTAATCCTATATCAAAAGATTTTAACTCAAGTCATTTTGGTAAAGACAAGTTTTCAACTTGTGAACTATCCTCGAACATAAAATATGTATTCTTTTTTCACATAACATCATCATAACCAAGATTAGTCCAAAATTGAAAGGGTTTTATCATGCCAAAATTTTTCAAACCAAGCAAAAAAAATTTCCATAAGGCTAAGGAATTTCCACATGACTCAATCTTCAAAAGTCTTGATCAAGCTAATTTTATCAAAAATCAAGCACAAAAATATCTTTTCAAGCAGTTTCAACAATCAACAAGAGCAACAACCATTTTCAACACGCAACCAACAACACCGAATTCAAGAAACATGCTCAACAACAATACCCCCACACTTAAAATCCACATTGCCCTCAATGTGGACTATGACATGCATTTCAAGAAAAAATTAAAAGGAGAGAGTTTAAGGAAGCGTCCCTAAGTGCAAGTCGCAAAAAGATCATGGTGTGGGTGGTTGCCTTGGTGTCAGCCCGAAGTGTTCAAATTTTCGGTGAGCGACGACGGCAAACGACGGCGGGAGCTTTTCCGGTGAGATGGCTTTGTTGACAAAGATGAAAAGTTCTTGGAGGATTTGAAGTTGCTGTGGATGAGCTGAGAAAGATAAAAAGAAAATATCGGTCAAAGATTTTGAAGTGTGATGGAAAGATTTGACTGATTTTCTTATTTCTTTTGATTTTTTGAATTTTTGATTTTTTTTTATCGTAAATATAAATAAATAAATGAAGGTAAATGAAGTGAATAACAGCCTACGAAGTGCGACTAAGCGTGGGCACGCTTAGTGGAAACTCCAAATCTGTTTTGGTGAAGTGAGTTAAAACAGTTTTGAAAGATCGACAAGCGTGGGCACGCTTAGTGGAAATTTCAAGTCTGTCCAATTTAGCCATCCAAACAGATTTTGATGCTTCATTAGGCGTGGGCACGCTTCGCAAAACTTGAATAAAAATACTAAAACTAAAATAAAATGAAACGAAAAAGAGAAGGGATAGAAATTCATGGGTTGCCTCCCATGTAGCGCCTTTCTTTAATGTCTTTGGCTAGACATTGTTGTGTCTCAACTTGAATAAGTTGGGAACTTTAAATTCTCTTCTTCTTTGTCATGTGCACCAAACGATGGTGTGGACCAAGGAAAACTTTAAGGTTCATGAGAGAATTCTTCCTCGAACTTATTTTGTCGTGAAATACTTTGTTCTTATAAGTTCTCGGACCAAAGAGCTTGAGGAACTTTGCATAGTGAGGTACTCTTTTGATTACGTCGATCAATGGAATATTTACCACCACTTTGCTAACAATTTCAAGTGTTCCCTTCGTTTTCCCTTCTTCTTTTTCAGCAAACCCTTTCGGTAATGGAGGTTTGACCATCAACGGCTTGTGATGTTCACTGTCGGTTGTTTTGGGCTTGTTGGTCTACTTTTGAGAAATTTCCATCTTTTGATCTGGTTCACCTTGTTGGACATGCGCATGCTTGGTGTCATTTCCTTCCATGTTTGGTTGCAACTCTTTTTCACTGTGAAGGACAAAAACAACAACATTTTGTTTGGGGTCAACAACAGACTGGGAATGTAATTTACCTTGGAATTCCAATTTACTAACAGATGACGCTAGTTGACTGATTTGAAATTTTAGGTTTTGAATGCTCGTCTGGGTCTGTAGCTGGAACTGTTGTGTGTTGGTCACTAGTGCTTTCATCATGTCTTCGAGAGATAGAACAGGTGTGGAATTAGGCGGAGGAGGTGGTGGCCAGTTTTGAGATTGCGAAACGTAGCTAAGACTGGGGTAATCTGTCCTTCCTGGATTGTACTTGTTGAATTGAGGATCATATCCTCTTTGTGGTGGTCCAAAAAGTCCTCCAACAACATTGGCATGCTCGATGGTTTCTTCTTGAAGCATAGGGCACAAATCGGTAGGATGTGCCATAGAATTACATATTCCACAAGCCTTCACTCGTTGGTATTTTTCTTCGACATATCTTTCAACAAGGGACAAAAGTTTATCAAAACGATCATAAATGGAAGATAGATTTACCTCATTCACCGGAGGATCGTCGTATCTAGTCCCAAACTGTTGAGTATTGACCCACATGATTGCAATTGGGTTGTGTGCTATAGTTCACTCCAAGTGTCCAATATCTCTTGTTCTAACTACGGCTCGGAAGAAGTGATTCCCATTAATTTTTTTTTTCGACTTGTTGCTTGATTTCCTTTTAAAATTTCCATCTAGTCTTCTCAATCTCGGATTAGATTCAAGTTCACCTCTAAGAGAAGATTTTAGTATTAAACCAAGTAACCAAAAAAAAAAAAAAGAGAAAAATTAAGTAACAAGAAAAGAAATCTTCTTAAAAAAACCAGTCCCCGGCAACGGTGCCAAAATTTGATGGGTGTCGAGACCACCAAAAATAATTCCTACAACACTTGTAAAAGTGGGAGTAGGGTCGAATCCACAGAGACTGGCTTTAAGTTGATTTCTTTAAGAGAAATAGAAAATAATGGGGGGAGATTTGATGATAAAAAGAAATAATTAAAAACTAAATAAGCTAGAAAATAATTGAAATTACCTGAAGAAGATACAAGAGAGAGATTTTCCGGTTAAGGCTAGGATTATGCTTGATTCTCGTGAGTTGATCATTGATGCAAGAATAACACGTGTATTGGACAAATAAACCAGTTATGGTCGTTGGTACGACCTAACAACCTCACCTTTCCTTACCTTTTCGTTAGCCAAGGTACGACCGTTGGCTAGATCTCTAATTAACAGACAACCCTGGAAACGTCCACAAGATTTAATCTATTAACAGCATTAAGAATTAGAAGGGCCTGATTCTAATCAACAAACTCCTACGAGGACAATTCGTTTAAACTAGATCATGCATTCCCCATAACATAACTAATTATTATGACCTAACTAATCATGCTACGTTGCCACTAAGCATTGAACTAAATAAACAATTACACGGATTTATAAAGTCCAATTAGCTAAGCAAACCTTCTTGATAGTGAACAACTGGCCACATTATTTATATATCAGACGTTTGTAATAAGAGTACAGAGAATAGCATGAATATTCATTTAACAAGTGTAGAGCGCAGATTAGATCTTACAACATAACGGGAATCAAGCAATCACCATACCTTAACCAGAAAATAAGGAATTTAGCCGGACGTATTAATAGAAGAACACACTAAAAAGTGGAATTCCATTAATTCCGGTTATAAAATAAAAATAAAAGAGAAAGGATGAACAAAGAATTCTATAGGGTTCCAATCAATAACTGAACGTCCCCTTCAAATGAAGAGACCCCCCCTATTTATAATAAAAGTCTCCTACGAATCTAGACGTAGGGGGGACAAATACATGATAAACTCTAAAAAGGTAAATAAATCACAAGAGATAAGCTTTAAAGAATCCTTTCTAAACCTAAACACTTCATTCCTTTATCTTTTGCGGAAATTGCCTGTGCTTATCCTTATCCCGAGTTGACCACTCCACTAAGCGTGGGCACGCTTAGTCAATTCTGCAGAAATTTCCTTGTAATTTTCCTTTTTTTCTTTTTGATGCCTTCAATTTCGATTTTGGCTTGATTTTTGCCATCTTTGTCTCATATCTCCTTTTTTGCTGAATATGCAATAAAATCACATAATTAGGGATGTTTTGGCTTAAAAAGAAAAATTAAATCGCTATAAAATCATGATAATTACAGAGTTATCAGCCAACTTGGATTATCAAGGTTTTTTGAAAATTTCTTGTGAAACGGAAAGGAGGTATCAAACGACAAAATCTTGACTCAGATTAGGAGGAATTTATTACAATAAAAATATTGTACAAATTCACCAAACTTTCACATGGCACCCCATCGTTCTAACCAAATTATTATTGCCTCCCCTAAGTTTTGTATTGTTTATAAAATTAGTCATTTTATTTTAAAAATGAAAAAAAGAAAATTCTTTAATTTTTATGGGTGAAAATATCTTTTGTTTGTTTAATTGACGTGCGTTAAATAATTGATTATTGTTTCATAAATATAGTGATTTTATCTTTATTTGTTTATATCAATTACAAAGGCTCTTTTTCTCAAGCGGCAAAATGATTTCATTAAATACTTATTTTTTTAAATAAAATTAATTATTTTATTAATACTTCTTTCTAAATATAATTAGAATTTTACATTTGTGAGATTGTGAGAATGCCACAGTCTCGACTTTAGCAGAATTCGTCAATGCCACCCAACTCATAAAGTCCTAACTATAGCTTTAAAAATATGCATAAAAAAGTAGGTGGAGTAAGACGTATATGAGGCAATATATTTTCCAATTCTACTATTGCATCAACCTAGCTCTCTTAATAATGTTGCAGTCTTAGTTTTCGAACAATGAACGTTTCTTTTGATTTATGAACATGATTCACAAAAATAATCAAAGTAAATTAGATCATTTCAAGTAAAAATCTTATCATTATCGAGAAGATAGATATGAGTAATAATAACAATCAATTATAGGTATTTGAAGATGTTCTTTTTCTTTTTGTGGATAGAACAAAATTGTGTGTTTTAATAATTTAAAAGAAGGAAAAACTATAGTCAGTTCAAAATGATTATATTTTATTTTATTTTATTATTGCCATTCTTCTTTCAATTTTCCATTTCCATATTTGCATACAAAATTAGAAATGAAAATTCATTAATTAGAATTATCAAACGCAATCTTATTATGAATTTATATCGGCAATGCAAGAAATGCAAATGCTTAATACATCTGTATTCTTGGCCAATTTTTTTAATCATTATCACTGAATTATAGTAAGCACATTGGATAGGAACAATGAAAAGAGTCTCATACACTGAGTAACACTTAATTAAATGATTCTTTGTGCCCATCCCATCCTTTTTCATTGGAACAACAATTCAACAGAAACCTACAAACCAACTGGGAAGAAGAAAGAAAGGAAGAAATTAACACCCTCCAGAGAATGAAATTACAGCATAATCCCTAGTAACAAATGTGAAGATTTTTTAAAGAAGATGCTGCGTCCATTAAGCTTCGTTCACATTATAGTTAATGGTTATTTCCATTTTCCTATTTTCTTGGTAGGTATGCATCTGTTCAAACATTTTAGGGTAATAATGTATCATCCATTTGTTCTGCCTCTCCATTTTCTAAAATTTATCCCCGTACCCACAAGAATGGAAAAAAAAGTTATCATGATTATAAATTAGAATTAATACGATCCTACCTTGATAACAAATATAAATAGTTTTTTGAATAAGATGCCTTAGTATCATTATTCACCTCCTACTTTAAGTGCTCTTTCGCCAAGAAAAGAAAAGAAATAAATTGCAACCAATTATAAAATAAAATTAATACAATCTCTTCTAATAAATGTAGTATTGTGAATAATATGCCACCCCATCATGACTCACCTCCTACTTAAATTGTTATTTCACATAGTCCACTTTTTGTTTTATGAAAAGTAAGCATCTACTCGAATATCTATGACAACAATGTATAATATATTTTTCCCCATCTTTTTGTAAGATACTTGTGAAAGCCTCTCCTGAAAAAAAAAAAATTGCTCATAATAAATGTGAGGACTTTTCAAGCAAGACAACACATCTATCATGACTCACCTCCTACTTAAATTGCACTTCACATTTTCCAATTTTATTGACAAGTACGCATCAACTAATCAAATATTTTAAGGCAATAATGTGTTTTACATTTTTCTCTCTCCTTTTTCTAAAATTCCTTCTCAGCCTCCCCCCCCGGCCCCCACACCACCATCACACACAAAAGAAAAAAAAATTATTCTCACCAACTAGAGAATGAAATTATAATATTATCCATCATAATAAATGTGAAAATTTTCCAAATAAGATACCATGTTAATCAGAAGTCGCATTGTCACGCCTCGGATCAAGGGTCATGACATGGCCATGCCATCAAGTCCATAGCCTTAGTACCATGAAGCGCCTACCACGAACAATAGATCCAAACTCAATAGTAATAACACCTAAGCAATAAAATCTCAATACATATTTATTGCGGAAAAACACAAATCTGAAAATCTAAAATCTAACACCAAGTCCTAACAATTAAACATAAGTAGAAGTAATTTCTATGAATAAAATTTTCTACAGAATTTATTAATAGATGCCACTTGCATCCCTTGATTAGCTACCAACTGTAGTATAGCTCCTCCTTACAAGCCTCATACACCTCATTTGCAAGATATGGTGAGTGGAATAAGTGACTAATCACCCAGCTCACTATCTCTTAACTAATGGGAGCATAACATGTTGATAATGGATAACTATCATTTGCCAAAATGTTCAAACCAAATGAAATAAATGAGAAAAATGTAACGCTTCAAAATATTTGACAACCGAATGAGAATTCTAAACTTTTCAATCTAAAATAAAGGTGAACAAAATAGTCTTGTATGACAATCAAAATCTTGTTTGATTACCGCAAGTGTTTCTATAAATCAACCATTTTAGTTATATTTATGCACATAGAGCATTCATATTCTAATCATTCTTATGCTTGATCATCACTCTACCTTACACTTATCTTAGTCAATTTCAATGTTCTATAAGTGCTTACTGACTTGGGTATCAGAGTGTTAATGCATTTTTTAGCAGCCCCCCATCTTAACACTTGTGAAAAATCAAAGTCAAATATCTCAAATTGAACATATATACCCAAACGAGCAATTTTTGCTCGCAACAATTTTGATAAATATATATTTTTAAATTTTACTTTTCAAAAAATAATTGTAAAATTCAAAAAGATATTGATACGTGCCAAAAAAAAATGTACGAGTCAAATCTTCGATACACTTGAGCTCCTTAGTCGGCCTAATTTTCTGCAAGCTTAAGGATTGAAATTTGCAAAAACAAGAACTGAAAAGAGATAATATGAGCAAGAAATTATGAATTATGATGAGAAGTCGTGAATAAGAATGAATTTGTATGATAAAAATTACTTGTGAATACTTGGAAAGCCATCTCTTGCATGAGTGGGTTGAACCTAATTTTATAGCCAAAGTGCCTAGTTGGTGAGGGAGTCTGGTCTCTGAGAGGTCGAGGACGCAGTTGCCAATGGATAAGCATCCTTGGCATCCTTATCTTGTTCGTTGGAGAAATCTACAGGAGTGTATCCTAGTAAAGAGTTTTCAATTGGAAGAGAGTCCTACTTCTTCAGAGATCTGTCCTCCTGAGCCTTCTCGTTATATCCCTCTGTCGATGACGCTCAACCTGGACAATGTGATGTCCATAATATTTTATACATAATTGAGAAACTAATTTGTAATTATGAAAAAAATTTAAATTTAATTACAACATAATTATAGGTAGAAATTGAAATATATTGGGGGCAAATTTTTATAACAAAGAATTAAGTAGGATATAATGAAAAATTTTGAAAAAGTTTGAATAAAACAAAAATAAATTAAAAAAGGATGAGAATTGCTGGGTGGGCCATCACCTGCCGCCTCATTCGATTTATAAACATGCACACACAAGTCACAAATACAATTTTGTGTTATTGTAACTATTAGAGTATCATTTTCAATTAATTTAGAAATGCTCTAAAATTTATTTCTATTTTATTTGAATTGATTTTGAAAGGCTGTTGAGGGGAAAAATATTATTCTCCTAGCTTTTTGTTTCTGCATCTATTCTCAAGATAGTCTGTTTCTCCACAAATATAGCATCTTCTTTTCTTCTTTGGGGTACTATTTTTAGCTTTTCAGCAGTTTTTGAGCTAAGTCTTTATCTTTATTTATTTTTTTCATAATTTTTTCTTTTTATACCCCTTTTCTTTATTTTATGAAGTTCTATTCTTAGGAATTTTGGTCTATTGGATGGTTTCATTTCCATCCCAAACTGATCATAAAATTATCTTAATTAGTAAAATTGACAATAATGGTAAAGCCTCAACATCTGAGTCCAGCCCAGCTTATGATAAAATTATTAATCAACCTTTTGAACCGTATACAAATATTGAAGTCAAGAAGTTGCTGAATGAAAAACATACTACCAAAAATAATCCCTCTACTTTAGAAGATCTAAAGATACAAGTAGAAAAATTAAAAGAAGAAATAAAAAATATTAAATAATATAAATAGTCTCTTACTACTAGAGTTGAAATGTTCTACATGAATACTGAATTAGGTAAAGAAAAATATGAGGATGATTCTCTATCCCTTTGTAAATAGTCACTAGTAAAAAATAGAATGTCAAAATCAATCTATTAGTAAATAACAATTTTCGAAAAATATTTATTGCTCTTATAGATAGTGGAACAGATATTAATTGTATTAAAGAAGATCTTCTACCAACTAGATATTTTGAAAAGACTACCCACTCTTCTTCCTCTGCTAATGAACAAAAATTTAATGTAAACTTTAAATTTCCAAAAGCTTACATATGTAATAATAAAAAATATATTCCAACAAGCTTCCTATTAATAAAACATTTAACTAACGAAATTATTCTTGGAACACCTTCCTAAGAAAATCTTTCCAATAAGAAATATTACTGAGGAAAGTATAATACGAACCTTTGAAGATGAAAGAATAAAATTTGAATTCATCACCCAACTAATAGACAAAGTTATTAATGAAATTAAGGAATTTAATAGTATCTAAGACTAACCAAATCTGCTTTATAAAGGAACAAATTAATTGATTATGAATAAATGAACTACATGAGATCCTAAATTACACGGAAAAATTAAAATGCTTCAAAATAAATTTGCACTTGAAATATGTGATGAACATCCCAATGCATATTTGGCATAGAAAAAAATATATTGTGAACCTTCCTTACGAAAGTGAATTTTTAAAAGCAAATGTGACGCCCCAAGGATTATAATATCTAATTGGGGGATTAATTGATAATTTTTTATGAAACTTAGTTAATTGGTAAATAAATTATAGGTCATAATTGGAATATAATAATATTTGAACGAATTAAATTGAAATTCGTTATAATATTTTAGGACTATATTAATTAAAAAAATTAAAAAGGACATAAATGATATTTTGAGAAAAGTTTAATCAAAGAAATAAAATAATAATAATATTATATATAGTATATACTATTTAATAATATTATATATATATGAATGAAAGAAAAAAAAAAAAAAGAAAAGACAAAAGGGTTCTGGGTGGGCCCTCACCCACCGCCCCACCCCCACATAAATATATAAATATATATATCTAGGTTGAATAATCTACAATGTTACCAAATTGCAATTTCCATTTCTGTTTCGACAATTCGCGGCGGAGGTAAGGTTTTATTTTAATTTTTATTAATTTATATAATAATATTATTTAATTAGTCCATTTATTAAATGTTGTTTATATTGAGCGATGTACCATTTAATCGGAATATTTTACGAGTTTGGCTATAATAGTGTCGGATTAAATATCAAATCGGATATAAAAATGATATCATTGGTCAATTAGATTATTAAATTTATTAGATTTGAATATTATTATAACTAATTTATACAATGTCATCGGAATTGTTAACCAAATACGTAATTATATGTATTATTGTTCAATTAAAAAATATAATAGCGAGAAATTGATAGAAAATTCATAGAAATATTCTGAAAACTATATTTAACAAATGGTATGTTAATAAAGAGGAAAAACGAATATTTGTATTTCGATAGAAATGAAATATTAAAGAATTATTAGAAATTGTACAAATAATATTCAATATTATATTTAAAAGAAATTATGATATTCTCGATATATTAATTGTGTGTGGTATAACTCCTTATAGGATACGGGGGTAAAGTGAAAAGACCGAACCACTACCTCTTGAATAGATAAAGACATTGTAAGGTCGAGGTAAGTAAATAATTGGTATTATCTATATATGTTCTCTTTATTTGTGGTATTACTATTATATGAATTTGTGGTTCATGCTGATATTGATTTATTTGAAAATATATGGGTGGTGAATGATTTGATTTGATTGACGATATTGCGTATGTGGAATGAGAAAATACGTTGAAATATTATGTTTGTTGTTTGATGTGTTGTGCATGTGTGAAAATGAGAATATATTGATATATTATTTTACATAAATAGTTGCTTACAAGAATGGTGATATGTGGAAATGAGGGAGTGGTGGAAATTGAATGTAATTGTGGTGTGAATACCCCTTGATGTGTTGAAAATCCTATAAGGCGAAATGATATGAAAAGAGCGATGCTGCGATAAAAAGAAATATGATATGAAAAGAGCAATGCTGCGATATGAAAAAAAAAAGATATGAAAAGAGCTATGTGCGAAATGAAAGAGGCTATGATGCGAAATGAGATTGATGAACCGGCTGTCAAGGGGATTCACTTGAATTTATATAACGGTGAGATTGAGTTGATGGGAAAAACACAATATCACCTTCTGGTAAGCAAACTAGGAAAAAAATGGAGTGGTTGATTGTCTTATTATGAGATAGTCATGTGGTGGAATATAGCTGATTATGTTGGAATTAAATTGATAGTATTCCATTTGTGTTGCTTGTTTATCTTGTTTGGGTTGTGTTTAATATGCATATATAGATAGGACTGGTTATTTATTTACTGAGTGGCAGGCTCATCCCTCTGCTGACATTTTCTTTCAAGAGTAGACTTTGAGGTGTCTGACTGTTGAAGAATAGATCTACGCTCTATACTCAGGCAGGTCGAGCCAGTATGCTGTTTTCTCCTCTTTGTCAGTTAGAGTACAAATCACATTTTATTGTATAGAGAGAACGTAAGCATGGAAATTACTTATGATGGACTACTTGTGGTGTTTGATGTGCATATATGATATTGTAGGTTGATAATTACCTGCTATGACGTGTTGGGATTACGTATGCGAATTGATTAGTTGATTATGTGCAAATTTATATATATGAACACAGGGACTACTTTAAGTATGATGTTTAGGGAAGATATAGCCCTTGTAGTGAAGGGGGTGCTACAGCAAATATCCCCACTAAGACAATACCTTGCCAAATGAATACTGAATATTTAAAATTATGTGAAATCTCAATTTTTCGTAAAAAGAAAAGGACCATAGATAAAAATAAAATAAGTATATCTATAAAACAATAATTAATACACATCGTGCCTCAATTAAACTTATAAGAGGAATTATCATTCATCAAAATTCAAGAATTTTTGTTTCCTCATTTGAAACTAATAAAATTACTAGTTTGATAAACAACACAAAACCTAGGGGAGCCAATAATAATTTGCGAAGAACGACAAGGTGTCATATGAAAATTCGTGAACTTTGTACAAATATATTTTTGTAATAAATTCTTCTGATTTTATGAGTTGTTTGCACGTATGGAAGTTTCCTAAATTCTTATATCCAGGTTGTTAATGATAAGTCATCCATAAGTACGCCTATGGCTCTACAAAGCTTGTTTCAAGCTTCAGAACAATGAAAATTTGAAAAGATGCTTTGGAGGGGATACCCTTGATTCTTTCCTGCAACATGATGTATAGGAACTCAACAAATTCCTGTCTGAGTTGCTTGAAGAAAAAATGAAGGTATTCTAGAAAAAGAATACTACTAGCACTGTTTTAAAAACACTTTGCGAAGGTGTTATACAACACTTATGAAGGACAACACAAAAACTAAAATGAATGGAATGTTGATACAGGTCTAGTAGACAGAGTCATTCTATGGTAGTTGTTGATAAATATGTTGTAGTTGAACATCTAAATGGTGATATAACAAATATCATGCTGGACAGTATGGTGTGCAACTAAGTAGGATAACTTAATTTATTGAAATATATTAGATTATTTTCGCCTTTTCCATCTATAGCCGATACGTTGGAGTGTCATTACTTGGTATTTTTGTGAGGATGACTTGCTTGTTTTTCTTTAGACTTTTATTTCGTCACACATTATTTTAGTTTTATCAAAGGACCATCTTGGATTGATGTTTTTCTCTCTTTAGGATGCTAAGAAAGGTGTATTCTCTATTGACTTCCAACTTATCAGATGCATGATTGCATTTTTTTATCATCATACAATACTAATGAATACAGTCCGAAGAATAGAGAAAAAAATGCACAAATAGCCAAGTATTACATCTTCCAATGTGCATGATCTGCTTAGGATGACTAGTTAGGTAATAGCTTTGTTCTAATTCTACAATGTGTATTAGTATGAGAATAAATGTTAGATAGAAGCTTTCTCTTAATAGAAGCAAATACAATAAGAATTAGCCTTCTATTGATAGCCAAATTTATTGCATGGTTATGCCCTCCCAAGATTAATGATTGAAATCCCATGGGCTAATTGAAATTTTGATCCTGCATGTCAGAGGGGGTAGCACTTTCAGGATACCCAAATATGATGATTTCTGAAGTTCGAGAGATTTGAGTTAGATTAATGGAGGTCTGCCAGTTGATGTCTGGTACAAGAAACAGAGCAAAACTGAAGAAGGAGCTTCTACAGTGAAAAACGCCTAACACTTATAAAGTCGCAATTTTCCATTTACATTTTCTTGTATCCGTTTGACTCCTTCTTCTTGGTTAGTTGAGAAGTTAGTTTATTTCCTTTGTATATAAGAGGGTTTGCAGACCCTGTGTTCTGCAACTTTAATTCTCAGATATTCAATAAAACAAAGAGAGTTCTTGGTTCTTGTTTTGATACTCGCCCAATTCGTTTCTTTAATGGCTTCCTCTAGTTCATGAATTCGAGCATGGTATCAAGAGCAGGAAAAGATACATAATTATTGTCAGTTCAAAAAAAAAAGGGGGGAAGGAAAGAAGAAACATGGCTGACAAGAAGCCAACAGAAACAAGAAAGCAAGATGATGCGAAACCATTATCAGAAAACATGAAACTGCAGAACAACGATCGTGCCACCATAAGCTTGGGGACAACCCCTTTCGATGGAAGCAACTATTTCACCTAGGTTAGATCAATCAGATTTGCCCTTGGTGCTAGAGGAAAAGAAGGATGCATAGATGGAACATGTCCCAAACCAGAGCAGGACGAAGCTGAAATCAAACAATGGAGGAAAACAGACTGTACGGTCATTACCTGGATTCTTAACTCCATTTTGAAGGACATTGCTGAAGCGTTCTTGTACACCACTTCTGCAAGAAACCTTTGGCTCGATTTTAGAAGCAAGATTCGGTGAAAGTAATGGACCACTTCTATACCAATTGCAAAGAGAGGTTAGTTCTGTATCTCAAGGAAACAAAAATCTTGTTGCATACTACATCAAAGTTAACAAACTATGGGATGAACAAGCCACTTTGGACCCACTACCAATATGTTCTTGTGGAGCTGGAACCAAATTTGCAGAGAAGACTAATTTCACTTAGCTCATCCAATTTCTGATGGGCTTAAACGATGCGTATGATCACATTCGCAATCAAATTCTGGTAATGGATCCATTGCCTTCAATAGGGAAGGCGTATTCTATGATATTACAAGTAGAAAAACAAAGGGAAGTAAATGCCAGGAATCTTGAACTTGACAAAGAAGAGGTCATGGCAGTGCAAACTATAGACACAAGAAAATAGAGTGGTTTCAGGAGTGCTGCTGAAAAGAATCAGATGTATTGCACGTACTGCAAGAAGTCAGGCCACATAAGGGAACAATGCTTTGAACTGAACGGCTATCCGGAGTAGTATGAAGAATTGATGAAACAAAGAAAGGGTGCAAATAAACCTGTGATCCACAAAACATTCAATGAACACCTGGAGAATGGAAAAGGAAATACACAAGGTTCTTCTCAGAGTGAAAACAGCCTTTCAGAATTAATCAAAGCTGAAGTGAGGAAAACTCTGCATAATTCAGATTTTTCTCCAAATTTCTCCAACAGCATGTATGCAGATAACTCCGTAAATTTCGTAGGTACCCTCCTTTACAAAAATAGCTTTAACTCTAAAAGGAACTGGATCATGGACAGTGGTGCCTCAGCTCATATGTCCATGAATCCAAACTTATTCCATAATTTAAGACAACTTGACACTGTTAATTCTGTCAAATTACCTGATGGCAACTTGTATAAAGTGGAAAAGGTAGGAGATATATGCATATTTGCCAAACTTACTCTTAAAAATGTGTTGTACATCCCTGACTTCAAGCATAACCTTTTATCTGTCAATACATTATGTGAAGTTGGAATTATCAATGTCATCTTTACCAACTCTCAGTGCTTTGTGCAGGACCTTGTGACTAGAAAGGTCATTGCCATAGGTGTTAAAAGGGGAAGACTGTACTTACTAGAACATACTCAAAATTGCAAGAAGCAAGATTTTCACAAGCATGTGGCTCATTTGACTGAAGACTTGAAATGCCTGAAAAGGGATAATAAGCATGCTGATCTATGGCACAATAAACTAGGACACCGTAGTAAAGATGTTATGTTTGATTTGCCTTTTAAAATATATAGGAATGAACCACTCACATGCTGTGAAGTATGTCCACTTGCTAAGCAAAATAGACTCCCTTTCCAGCTTAATGAAAATAACTCTGACACTGTTTTTTATCTCATACACATTGATGTTTGGGGCCCTTATAATCAGTATTCTGTCACACATTGCACATATATGCTTACTATTGTTGATGATTGTAGTAGGGCCACATGGATTTACATGATGGTCCATAAGTCTCAAGTGCAACAAAAATTGGAATGCTTCTTGACCATGGTTGAAACTCTATTCAATCTTAAGGTTAAAAAGATCAGAAGTGACAATGGTACTGAATTTACCAATAAACAATACCAAAATTTATTTCAAAATAGAGGGATCCTTCATCAAAGGACCTGTGTGTACAGCCCACAACAAAATGGCATAGTGGAAAGGAAACACTAACACCTGCTGCAAGTTGCTAGGTCTATCATGTTTTATGCCATGTTACCTCATAAATTTTGGGTTGAATTCTTATTAACTGTTACTTACTTGATAAATAGAATGCCCACACCTATTTTAAAATGGAAAAGCCCTTATAAATCCTTCATAATAAAGCACCTGATCACACACACCTTAAAATTTTTAGTTCTCTGTGTTTTGTTAGAAATGTCCTGCCCCACAAAGGAAAATTTGAACCAAGAGCCATGAGATGTGTCTTTTTGGGTTATGATCAAGGGAAGAAAGGGTACAAAGTTCTAGACCTTGACACTAACATGATGCATATAACTAGAGATGTGATATTCCATGAAAAGAACCTTCCTTTTAGTAACATAAAATCTGAGGATAACTCATGCCCCTTACCCACTGTTGAATATGAAGAACATAATGAGAATACTTAGTAGCTAGAACAGAAAGTCACCCCCCAAGAAGATGTCATCCACCTTAGAAGGTCTACTAGAACTACTCACAGACCTATGTGGATGAATGATTTTCTATGTTATTGTTACTCTGATTGCATGTCTGATAACTATGCTAATCAAGTTCACGGTTGTTTTGTAGAGAAAGTTTGTCCCCTGCAGGAACCAAAATGCTTCTCAGAAGCTCAAAAGCACCTGGAATGGAGGAATGCCATGAAACAAGAGATCGATGCACTGGAAAGAACAATACATGGAAACTTTGTGGCTTGCCAGAGGGAAAGAAACCAAAAGGGTGTAAATGGGTTTTTTTAAAACAAAATTTGGTCCAGGTGGTAGTGTGGAGAGGCACAAAGCAAGGCTAGTGGCTAAGGGATTCAATCAGGTTGAAGGAGAAGATTACAGTGACTATTTTGCTCCAATTGCAAAGACAGTCACTGTAAGGATACTCCTTGGTGCTGCTGTTGCTAAAGGATGGCATTTACATCACATGGATGTAAACAATGCCTTCCTTTATGGGAATTTGGATGAAACTATATATATGACACATCCAGAAGGTTATGGGGTAGCAAAAGAAATGGTTTGCAAGCTCAAAAAATCCTTTTATGGCTTGAAACAAGCCTCAAGGTAGTGGAACAGTGAATTCACTGAAAGAATAAAGGGGTTGGGTCGAAATATGATTATTGTTTGTTCACATAGGGAATTGACAATGATTTTAATGCTTTGCTTATCTACGTAGATGACATCCTTAGTGTTGCAGCAACAAAGGGATTGATAGAGGAGGTGAAGAAGTACCTGGATAATCTCTTCACTGTCAAGGACCTTGGTGAGGCACAGTATTTCCTTGGCCTTGAATTTTCCAGATCACAGAGAGGCCTGATTGTATCACAAAGGAAATATACACAAGACATCATAAGGGACATTGGATTGCATGAAGGCAAGTCAGTGATGACACCATTGCCTCCAGGTTTAAAATTATCCCAAGAACCAAAGAAACCTCTGAAGGATGCCAGCAGATACAGAAGACTTATAAGGAGACTCCTGTATTTGGGATTCACAAGGCCAGACATATGTTTTGCCACACAACAGCTGAGCCACTTTTTCCAGGAGCCATGTGAAGAGCATTGGCAAGCTGCCATTCATTTGATTAGATATTTGAAAGGAAATCAGTCATCAGGTTTGTTTTTCCCTTTCAATAATGAGCTTAAACTTACTACATTTTTTGATGCAGACTGGGCAACATGCAAGAGAACCAGAAGATCAACCACTGGTTACTGTATTTTGATGGGAACGACTTCAATATCATGGAAATCTAAAAAGCAAACTACAGTTTCAAGATCATCAGCTGAAGCAGAGTACAGGAGCATGGCAGCAACTGTATGCGAGATTATTTGGGGGAATAACTTAATTAAAGACTTGCATATACCAGTCCAAACACCTATACCATTCCATTGTGACAACAAGGCAGCACTCCATATAACTGAGAATCCCTTTTTTCATGAGCGTACAAAACATGTGGAAATCGAATGTCATTTTGTAAGGGACAAGTTGAAAGAGGGACTAATTTCACCCACAAACTTAGTCTCAAAGGATCAAGTAGCAGACATCTTCAAAAAAATTCTCGCAGAAATGCCTTCTCTCATCTATATTCCAAGCAGGGATTGATCTCCGATGATGCAATTCCAGCTTGCAAGGGGGCTTCTGATGTTCGAGAGATTTGAGTTAGATTAATGGAGGTCTGCCAACTGATGTCTGGTAGAAGAAACAGAGAAAAACTGAAGAAGGAGCTTCTGCAGTGAAAAACGCCTAACACTTAAAAAGTCGCAATTTTCCATTTACATTTTCTTGTATCCATTTGACTCCTTCTTCTTGGTTAGTTGAGAAGTTAGTTTATTTCCTTTGTATATAAGAGGATTTGCAGACCCTGTGTTCTACAACTTTAATTTTCAGAGATTCAATAAAAGAAAGAGAGTTCTTGGTTCTTGTTTTGATACTCGCCCAATTCGTTTCTTTAATGGCTTCCTCTAGTTCTTGAATTCTAGCAGTGATGGAAATTTACTAACAGTAAAATTTAATTTTACTTGGTTGGAGTCCCTACATTTGTTTGGATTGTGCCGAGGGAACTTTTTTAGGCTTTTCACAAGGGGGATATGTTTGACTAAAGAAAAAAAAAAAAGAAAAATTGTGCCAAGAAGGGTATTTTGTCTAGCTGTTAAAGCTTTGACTATTTGTGCATTTCTAGTCATGCCCAAGTTGTATTTATTGTAATAGGAGTGATTCTTATTTCATGCTGATGACATGCAAATAAATGACCGCTATGAGTTTCCACTTCAACGTGGTCTAGATATAGATAATGGAAGATACTTCTATATTCAGGTTGTTAATGATGAGTGCACAATGTTTCCACCATCCCATTTAATTTGTTTGGCAAGTAGAAGTTCATTTTTAGTTTTTAGTTCAACACGAGGTACTTCTCAATGGTAGATCCTCTCCGCATTCTTTATCTAGACTACTCTTGCGCGTTTCAATTGTGGTGAATTTATTTTCTAATTCAGATTGTTTCATCAGTAAATTTCACCTTTTACAACTTGGTATTGAATGAAAAATTAATTTGCTAAAGGGATACAAATGCCTTTCTTTTTCAAACTTCAATTTATCTGAGTTATCTTTGTTTCTCTAGACCTTATATAGTGCATTTTCATTGTTTGCAATGTTTTGGTCCACAGTGCTGATGTGCATGGAGGACACTATTATGCTTTTATAAGGCCCAACTCTATCCGACCAGTGATATTAAATTAATTATGAAATTTAGTTCATACAAAGTTTCATATCTGTTTTTGTAAATGTTTTTTAATTTGTATTGTTTGAGAAGGATAAACTTCACTAGCTTCATTTCACACTCTGTGTTTTGTTAGGCTATTAACTAATGTTTTCTTCTTTGTGTTTCATCATTCTAACCTATCCTGAAGGACTTCTGCCAAAGTCATACTTTTTAGGAAAAATTGCATTTTATGTCCTACAAGGTAGCCTTTTTTCAATTTTGGTTACATCGTTTTTTAATTCACCACATTGCTTCTCCGACCTTCAAAAAAAATTCAAATTTAGTCTGAAGGCTTAACTTTGTTAAATTTTTTATGAAACGACCTTAATTCCCTCAAGACTTAACTCAGCTCATGCAATGCACGTGTTGTTTCCATCTGAAATTTAACGAAACTAACGCTTGGGCCTCAAATTTCAAAATCTTTGGAATTGTGGAATGCAATATAGCGAGTTAGAAATTGCAGAATGTCTAACTTGTGAGATGTAAAATGCAATTTTTCTACATTTTAGCAATAGAATAAGTGTAGATCTCTCATTGCAACATCCATAAAAAAACCATTTAAATGGTTTCAAGTATATTTTATGATAAACGAGTGACAAAAGAAGTCATGAAAAGGCCTCGAACGAGCTTTAAGAAGATGAAGAAGAAGTAAGTTTTCCTTTCATTTCCATGCTTATCTTGAACTGGTTGACACTATCTTACATTTTCATTAATGTCTTGTCAGTATGTAATGCACACAAATCAAGGAATTAATACACGAAAAATGTACGATAATGCACATGAGACTGCTAATTGCCCCATTAATTATTTGACAAAAAACGTATGTGAGTAAGCATGAGAAAATTTTCAACCTAAGAGATACAATGTAAGAAAATCATAAAAAATGAGATTAATTAATAAGGCCTTGATATGTAGGACCAAAGAGGCAATTTTTCCTATTTTTCTTGTTCCCTTTCTTTCCCATGAGGTTTTATACGGTGTAAATATTTTCAAAAAGGATTGACACAAGTGATTCAGCATAAAGATAAAAAATGGCATTGACCTTTAATCTATTAGGATATCATACTAGATATGTTGGTAGAACTTTCATCAAGACTTACGTTTAGATCTAATCGGGTATATGAAAATCACAAGCTCAAGTATCTTGTGAGGACAAAGTTGTATTTTGATGAGTTTCCTTTTCTTTCTATTACAGCTAGAGGATGGGAACATTGTTTTCTATCAAAAGTCCCTCCCTACTCAAACTAGGCAGCAACTTCGTTGCCCTGATGTTCCGTCGTTTCTAGAAAACATAGCCTCCAAGTACTTTTCTTTATATATAAGGCGCATATTACTTAGTAATGTTCAAATATATACTATAGTTACAAGATATATGTTCCACTAGTTCACATATCAAATTTCATTTTTATTTTGATTGTGTTGGATTGTGTGAATATCTTTTCCTAAAGTATTAAACATGATGCATGATGAGACTGAAAATCATCTATAAATTTAAGCATGTTTCCAAGTTACACCAATCTGCTTCACATTTGATACTTTAGCAAAAGATATTCACAGAATTCAACAACACGATCAACATAAGAATGAAACTTAACCTGTGACTACCGAAACTTATATCTTGTAATTGATAATGAATCCACAGAAGATGCATACAGACTAAGATTATTGAGTAATATGAACCAAATATTTAAAGAAAATTACTTGGAGGTTATGCTCGTATTCTAGAAACGATGAACATCAGGGCAACAAAGTTGCTGCCTAGTTTGAGCGAGGGACTTTTGGTAAAAACAATGTTCACATCCTCTAGCTGCAATACAAAGAAAACAAAAGTCGTCAAATTACAGTATTTGTCCTCACAAGATATTTGTGTTTGTGATTTCCATAAACCTGGTTAGATCTAAATGTAAGTCTCTTGTCAATGTACCCATACATGACCATTGGCTCAAACTTTATCTCTTGAAAAGCAAAAACACAATATATCTTCACCATTTAAAATGTATATGTGCATTTTATTTCATAAGCAAAGCATTATATTCCATATGCCGAACAATTTTTAAGTACCATTATAAAGAAATTGCATGTAACATGAGTTCTGTTTATCCCTATGGCATTTGACAGATGCTAAAATAGCTCCATCTAACGAAACAAGTTCTATATGAGTTTAATTTTATGTTGCAGCTAACATCAATCTATTAGGATTGTTACCAAGTGTAATGAAACAACAAGAAAATCAATATCTTCCGCTTATATATAGAAACAAACCTCGAAGACCAATTCTATCTCTTCATCAGGAGCATAGCCTGCAAGTTCATTTAGTTTCTCCAGAAGATCTGTTGGCTTGCCATAGCTCTTGATGAAATTTTTTTCAGCATATGTGGTATGAAATGTAAATAGATTAGAGGTCAATGCCATTATTTTATCATAACTTTTTGGGGAGTCACTTGTCTATCCTTTCTTAAGAAATACTCCACATAAAACTTGAAGGAAAAAAAACAGAATAAGAAAAACACTGTAACTCCCCTTCCTCAGGCTCATAAAGGTTGAAGAATAGTAAAATGTCATCACTTTCTTTATCAGGGAGAGGGCTGGTGCGCAAATCATAAATCATAGTACCAAAATTTAATATAACCAATGATGTAATGAAAAGTCTTAAAAACTTATTTACTGCTTATATTTGAAATTATCCAATTACCTGTCCACACTGTACTTCTAGAAACAACTGCAGCTCGTCATTGGGATTCTTACTTGCTAACCTCCTTCAAATGACCGACCTACAATTATATAACAATCTATAATGAGGGTGATGATCAATCATATAATTATAGCACTAACATTGAAAATGCTCATATAAAAGTAACTCCACAATGGGAATGGCGTGAATCAAGATCAAGAGCAAGAGAAGTGCTGATCAACAAACCCTAATTTAAGTCTTTCCACAAATGTTTTTGTCTGCAAGGTTTTCTCTATTTTCTAATATTTACATATTTTAGTTTTGTAGGCATTTTATATATTTAAATATACATATTTAATACTATAGTATAATATAGGAAAAAAGATTAATTTTAGTTTGTAAAGAGTGCGATTTTAGTGCTACTGAAATCATTTGTAATTTGGTTCTATCATTTAAAAAAAGTGCAATTTTAAGAAACTCATGTCACTTTGACCGAAAATCCGCATATGATCAGCACGTGGCTCAAATTATGGCGAAATTGTCATGAAGAACTATTCTAAATTTGCAAAACATTTTCAATTAAAGAACCAAATTGTAAAATATTATTTCAACATGACTGAAATTTCCACCCACTAACAGAAGTGCAATTTGCATTTGTTTCTATAACATATATTTGAACTGTATTCAATGAATATCTCATTTTTTTATTTTATATGATATGATAATTTGAATTATATATTTACCAAGAGTCTGATTAGTAAATGATTTAGTAACTTTTTTTGTTCTTTTGTACACTAAGATCAAATACTACTTGTTGTTCTATTGTATCCTATAGAATTGATAAAATAATAATTTAAATTGCTCTAATTATATCTTAATTATTTGATAATCAGTCTTGTTTTATTGAATCTAATTTTTAATATCATTTAATTCAGATTGTTTAGATAATGTTCTTTATAATAACAAAAAACTCCAAAAATTACTAAATTTGTTTTATATGTGTTTAAACTTTATTAATTAAATATGCAGATTACCAAGTTATGTATAAATGTTTACATAATTTAATGTGTGTCTCACACATCTTTGCTAATTAAGTTATAAGTAATTTATCATATATATCTTACTAGCATAATTAAGAAGTTTTAACACTTTACCATTTGTAAATCAGTTAGCAAAAATACTTAAATTATTATTATCCATTTAATTTGTATTAATTTCCATTATACTTTTCGAATTTATCTTACTAGTTTTGATTTAATAGTTACATATAAATATATTATAATTAAATATAAGGTAAATTATCCTTTTGTGTATTAATATGTTCAATAAAGACTATGAAAGATAGCATTTTTTTTCATTATTTCATGTTATCCATTAAAAATTTAGATTTTCTTATTAAATAAGTTGAGCTTGAACTTAGTTTTTTCTTTTTAAGTTATGCCGAACCGAGCTTGATTACGGGCCTTAAAATTGTGCTGAACTCATACCCCTACAATTACCCAAACAAAATATAGAGAGAACAAGGTGCCAATGGCTATGTATTACCCAACTCGAATTAGATTTTCTGTTGTAATTCTTCGGGATGACAATGAATAAATATTGGACCTGGATCTACAGCCTCCCAGGTTGGGGCAGGTTTTGAAACGTTAAATTGGCTTCAGTGCTGGTCTGCGTCTTAGTGTTTGCACCTGGACCCACCTCAAACCCATTTTAATTTTTCTTTATTTATATTTTATGTATTCTTACATAAAATATATTTGTACATATACAAAATATATGCATAATTCATTTATACTTATAAGTAATAAATATATTTAATATTTTTATAAATTAAAATAATAATATAAAATTGTTTATAAGTATTTAAATTTAATGTTTATACAAGTACCACATATCTAAAATTTTTAATAGTTTAATGCCTATAACATGCACATACAAACTGAAAAAAAAGTTTAAACCTTTCAATAATATTATAGTCATATATTTATAATGTTATGATCGCATTATTTTTAAAAAAAGTACCTGTTTTAATATTATAAAAATATTAACTAAGTCCAAGGGAACAATGTGGCGTGTTCGAGTCTGGGCGGATCCAGTTTCATGTCCGCGTCCAAGATTTTCTTACAGGAGCGAGTCTTGAGTTTTATCACTCCCACCCCAGACACACCCCATTGTAATCCCTAGCTATTCTTTTTGCATCTACTATTTTGTTTTACAAATAAACTCCGCGTGGAATGTATTTCTAAAATGCAATAGAAGATGCACGAATAGAAAATTCGACCAATTACATAAGGTGTTTGCAGTGTATGACTCCTCCAAAAGTGTCAACGACCAGTTGGATGATGATTTTGGTTTTGGCACTTTATCCATATCAAAAGATGTTGTAAGTACTCTAGTGCATTAAATTCTTTAACTATCTTTTCCTATCAATTATCTTTAATTTTGGGCCATGTACATAATTAAATGACACATTTCCAATAGGTAATTAATGAAAAAGGCCATGTGCTAATTAAGTGCGTGAGACCAAAAGTGCTACTTTTTTTATGTTATGGAACCAAAGAAAAAATCACCTAACCAAGGGACTAAAAGTGTAAGGCACTAATGGCCATGTGTTTCTCTTAAAATATCTTGGAGAATGAGGCGTAGAACCAAAATTGCCTTTTTTTTTTTTTTTTTGTTAAGAAGTTAGGAGGCAAAAAATGAGAATCTCATAACAAGGATTAGTAATTCTTACGGGATAGTCAAGAAATAGTAGAAGGCTAAATGGTTAAAATTACTAAGAAGAACTATGCTTCACAAGAAGAATAAAAAGCTACTCCCACAAGAGTGAATGATATTGTGAGCTATGTATTTACACAAAAAAAATGATGCACCTAGAAACCCCACATTCTCGAACTTTCTTGTTCGCATTGAAAGACGAATAGCCAAAACCAAGTAACAAATAGAAAATCAAATGGGTGCGGACACACACACAAATGTACATGCACGCACAAAATATATGAGATACTCTTTAGTATTCTCTTATTACGTTACCTTCCATGGATACAGGCGATTCCAATTCCATAGCTTTCCGAAAAAAAAAAATATCACTTTCCCTTGCTGCCATTATAAAAACAAAATAACTTCACAAATCAAAACCTTTTCACATGAAATCAATTGAACACTTGATTGCGAAACTAACCAATGAGAAAGGAAAAAGAAAATTAGAAACTAACCAACAAAAATAAGGTTCTACAATTCTCGATCAGTCAAACATAAAATAAGAAAACATGGGACGGCCACTATGTCTTGATTGCAAATCAAGAAAGAACTCAATTGCATGGCAAGGCGGGAGGGGGTCTATATGCACCTCGTTGTGGTTCAGTTAAGAAGGAGTCAGAGGCATTGAGAAAAATGCAGGTAAAATTTTGTATCGAATTTCACTGAAATAAAATGAATTTGATGGAGCTTGCTTTCTGTGTGCAGAAAAAATAGAGAGGGGATTTAGGGGGGAATGATGGTATGTATGCTGGAGAGTTTGGCCAACGTGGTCTTTTTAGGTTTTTGAAAATTTTCATATGAAATGGAAAAGAGTCAAGAAAAGATAAAATTTTCTCTAGGATTATGTGGAATTTATTACAATAAAAATCTTGAATAAAAGTCACCAATATTCACACGGTACCCCTTCATTCTACCAAAACTATTACAATCTCCCCTAAGTTCTGGACAGTTTATAAAATCAGATATTTTATTATTCTCAAACTAGAAAAGAAAAATCTTGAATTTTGATGTGTGAAAAATCTTTTATATGTTTAATTGAAGCGTGATTTGTAATTGATTATTATTTTATAGATATAGTTATTTTATTTTTATTTGTTTATATCAAATACAAATGCTCTTTTTCTCAAATGGCAAAATAATATTATTAAATATTTATATTTAAATAAAATTGAGATGTCATATTCTTGAAATTATGATAGTGCCATTATCGCGACGTCCTCACCGTTCTTCAGTAGCACTAAACTCATAAGATCCTAATTATTGACATAAAAGATGCATCAAAAAAGTCGATGGAAAAAGACACATCTGATGCAATATATTCTCCATTTTTACCATCGCAGCTGTATTATTATACATGTCAAACCACAATTGAAGTTTCTAAATATTGTGTGTGGTCTTAGTTACGACTGATGAACGAATATCTTTATCCATAAACGTGCTTCACAAAAATAATTAAAGTAAATTGGGCCATTTCAAATAAGAATATTATCACTCTCGAGGAGATGGACATGACTAATAATCACAATTCATTGATGAGTATTTAATTTTATTTTATCTTTTGTGGATAGAATAAATTGTGTGTTATAATAATCTTAAAAGAAAGGAAAAACTATAGTCATTAACTTAGTCAATTTGAAATGAATATATTTAATTTGATTTTCTAATTTTCATTCTACTCTTAATTTTTCATTTCCATATTTGCATACAAAATCATAAATAAAAATGCAATAATTAGAATTATCAAATGCAATCTTGTGATGAATTTATATTTCCATTATAAGAAATGCAAGTACTTAATGCAAATTCTCTATGTTTGGCAAATTTTTTAAGCATTGTTACTGAATTCTAGTAACTACATTGGATAGGAATAATATAAAGGTTCAAATAGATCGAGCTGATTAAATGATTCTCTTGTGCCCATCCCATCATTTTTCATTGAAAACAACAAATTCAACTCCAAACTTACAAACCAACTGGAAAAAAGCAAAAAAAAAAAAAAAAAAATCAAATTGGCACCGCCAAATTCTGAAATTACAGCATAATCCTTAATAATAAATGTGAAGATTTTTTGAACAACATGTTGCATCAAGCATGACTCACATCCTACTTAACGGTTATTTCAATTCCCCTATTTTCTTGACAGATATGCATCTGTACAAATATTTAGAGTAATAATGGCTCCTACATTTGTTCTCGCTCTCCTTTTCCTAAAATCCACCCCCTTCCAAGAAAGGGAAAAAAAATACCGTAGATTATAAAATGAAATTAATACTATCCCTCGTCACAATTGTAAATAGTTTTTCGAACAAGATGGCACAATCATTATTCACCTCCTACTTAATTTGTTCTTTTCCCAATTAAAAAAAGAAATAAATTGCAACCAATTATAAAAAAAATTAATATATTCCCTTGTAATAAATACAAATAATTGCACAAGATGGCATTGAGTCATGACTTATCTCCTCCTTAAATTGTTATTTCACATAGTCTTGTTTTCTTGCAAAGTATGTAACCACTCGAATATTTATTGTAATAATGTAGAATATATTTTTCCCATTTCTTTTAAAAATATTTCTAAAATCCCTCCTCTAGAAAAGCAAATAAATTGCCCCCAGTTGGAGAATGAAGTTATAATATCAACCCTTGTAATAAATGTGAAAATTTTTCAATCAAGATTCCACATCACTCGAGTCACCTCCTATTTAAATTGATCTATACATATTTCTATTTTATTAACAGATATGCATCAACTCAAATATTTAAGGCAAAAATGTATTAGATATCTTTCTCCCTTCTTTTCTTAAATTCCTCCTCAGCGTCCCACCTAACAAATAAAGAAGAAAATAAAATAAATTGTCACCACTAGAGAATGAAATGGCAACATTTCGAATCAGGTGCAACATTAATCATGACTCGCCGCATATGTACTAGGTTGTCAATGGATAAGGTCTGGCCTTGTACCATCATCATCAGATATACCATCATGAGAATAAAAAAATAACTCGGCCCTGCTACAGCAAAAACCATCTTCTCTGCCCAATCCATCTGTCGTTCTCCCCCAATGTAAATAATTACCCTCCTCATGAGTAGCTGGGGTTTGTTTCGTCGGCACTAGAGGGGCAGTCACAAAGCATCAAAGTACTCCTGCACCCTCTACTCGCCATTCAAAGTCCAATTATCACATTCTGGCATAAACCCTCACATAAACAAGTAATAACTGTCATCATTGAGTGTTTTGAACTTTGTATTTTTACACTTCCGACAAGGACACCTAATTTTGTCTCCATCCATATGTCCACGCTGACACTTGGCCCATTCTATGAGAGTCTTAACCCCATCCTCAAGCACGCTGACACTTGGCCCATTCTATGAGAGTCTTAACCCCATCCTCAAGCTCCAGTGTAAGACCAGCCCTCCATTGGAGGTTCTTATCATACATGCATCTCCTCAAATATTGTAACAAAATGATATATCACTTCATATTCACATGTAAATATATATTATAAGTACTTGGCTCATATACACCAAAGTGGTATCAAATACTTATAATATATATTTACATGTGAATATGAAGTGATATATCATTTTGTTACAACATTTGAGGAGATGCATGTATGATAAGAACCTCCAAGGGAGGGCTGGTCTTACACTGGAGCTTGAGGATGGGGTTAAGACTCTCATAGAATGGGCCAAGTGTCAGCGTGGACATATGGATGGAGACAAAACTAGGTGCCCTTGCCGGAAGTGTAAAAATACAAAGTTCAAAACACTCAATGATGACAGTTATTACTTGTGTATGTGAGGGTTTATGCCAGAATGTGATAACTGGACTTTGAATGGCGAGTAGAGGGTGCAGGAGTACTTTGATGCTTTGTGACTGCCCCTCTAGTGCCGACGAAACAAACCCCAGCTAGAGGAGGGTAGGGTAATTATTTACATTGGGGGAGAACGACAGATGGATTGGGCAGAGAAGATGGTTTTTGCTGTAGCAGGGCCGAGTTATTTTTTTATTCTCATGATGGTATATCTGATGATGGTACGAGGTTCTATCCTACTGATGCCGGTCCTAATTCATATTATTACAATGGTGCCCCCTACGATTATGTGTCTAGGTTGGCAGATCGGTTTTATGATGTAGTGCATGCTGCCAACCATCTGTTATGCAATACAATTTCAATTTGCATCTAGTGCTGAGTTGGTGAATATCAAGACGGACAATCATATTTCTGAGTGATTATATGATCGAATATTCTAGTGGGCTAATAAAATATTGCCCTTCGGTCACATCGTGCCTAGAGATTACTACAGTACAAAAAAGTTAATAAAGGATTTGGGTTTATACATTGAAAAGATTGAGTGTGAGAATGGCTGCATGTTGTACTAGAGAGACAATGAATGCTGGAAGTTTTGTGGAGACCATAGGTACATGTCGACGTGGGAGCGAGACACCGATCACAAGAAGTCACTGTATGTCGTTCTTAGGTACTTATCGCTTACTCCCCGTCTGCAGAGGTTGTATGCCTCGATGGCAATTGCGGAGCATATGACGTGGCATGCCACACATCAGATGGAGGAGGGCTCCATGTGTCATCCTTTTGATATAGAGGTTTGAAGTATTTTAACCGGATGTATCCCGATTTTTCTGAAGAGTCACTTATTGTTCGGCTAGGCCTTTCCACAAATGGGTTTGCATCGCATGGGCAATACGGTCTTACTTATTCATATTGGCTCCTTATACTTACATCGTATCCGTGGGTATGTGCATAAGTTTTGAGTACATGTTTATTATGATGGTGATCCTTGGCCCTTCTAATCCAAAGCGTCTGGTTGAAGAGCTGCTACAATTGTGGCATGTGGGTGTTAGAACATACGACAATGCCACAGACAAGGAATTCGTTATGTGGGTGACATTGATGTGGACTACCTACCAGCCTATGGGATGGCGTCTAGATGGAGTATCGCCGGTATTATAGGGTGTTTATTTTATATGGATGCTATACGGTTATTCCATCTGTAACACGGTAAGAAGGTGTGCTATTTTGACTACTAGAGACAGTTTCTCCCTAAGGATCATCTCTACAAAAGGAAAAAGAAAAACTTGAGAAAGAATCATGTGGAATATAAAGTTGCACGCTTGATTCTGACAGGAGAGAAGATCCACGATTGGGTTGCAAACATCAGTCCGGCAGTTGAACAACCATTGACACTCCCTTCTAGCTATGTTAATGCCCACAAGTGGACAATAAAAGTATTTCTATGATCTTCCATACTGGGTAACTCATCTTATCAACACAATGTTCATGTCATGACATTGAGAAAAATGTGTTTGATAATATATTCAACACCGTGATGGACATAAAGGAAAAGACAAAATCTACTTATTGTTTCTGCTTTGCGTTTTTAGAACGCATAACTAAGATACCATTTTTTAATTTTTCTTTATTTTGAGATTTATTAGTAGAACACTATCAATTAAAATTGACTGCAAAAATCAAAGCATTATCTTTGATTTTTGAACCTAAGATTATGTCATGGAAAAGCCACTTCCATCGGACTTGTGAAAGGAGTCCTTGCTTAAGAAACGTTTGACATTCGGTATTGAGGCATAAGAACAATCGGAAGGTCCGCAGCGTCATACCTGCTTCTATCATCAGTGAGCAGTATGACAGGCTGGACAACATTGGCTCAATAATGCTCCACATAAATCAAATTTATGCGGCACCGAACTGGCATATTGGATATGCCCCGACGGAAGCATATTTTGAAGCCTAGTTAACTGAAGGTCGTCTGTACACAAACATTGGGCTAAGATGCAATCCCCTATGGAAAAGCTCTAATACCCCAATCTTCATCTTTAGAGAAGATGTATATTGACATAATCCTTCACGTCCCTCCTTCGAGCTATTCATCATAACGTCTAAATGAACTTGAAAAGACTTTTCATAAGTTGATAAAATGGGTGGACGAATACGTGACAACGATTGAAGAATCTGTGCCGTCGGGATTTAGATTTGGAGGCTTCGACCTCAAGAGCGAAAGGCAAGGGTGTCGGATGCCAAATGAGAATGAAGGATGAAGCAAAGTCAGCCGCTTAATGAGCTTTGAGCGCTCTTCTAGCCTTGATGGGCGAAAGTAAAAGGAAATATGTAATAATGGTTTGGCAGTCAAAATTTACTTGTGATGTTTGCACTAAATTGCCAAAGGGCATTAAAAGAAGGAGTATCATGAAATTCCTTTTGCCCAAACCATGGCATTTGTTGAGCAAACATGACTACTATTCATATGCCCAAGTGTTGGACGCTTGCCCTCCAAGTGCATTTCTGTAAATGTTTTGCAGAAATGAAAAGGAATAGAATGCTAAGACAAGTAGTCTTGAAATTAAGGAATGGCTAGGCCATTACTGCAAAAGCAATAAGACTAAATAAACTTAGCTAATAGGATTCATGCTGAAATAGTATACGATTATGTAAGCCATCGTGATCAAGTCTTTTGGAGTCTATGACTGTCGAACCGCCTTCCTTTTCCCTTTGCCCATGCCCATTTGGGCAACAGTAGTGCTCTGAGTGCTTCCAGTACCTGATTTTGTCTCGACATTCTTCTTCCAGCATCCAACTCCTTTACCTTTCACTTCTGAGGTACATGACTTGGTCAAGAACAAGGTGAAAGGTCAGTGCGAGCTCAATTGTGTTACAAATGTTTTAGATGTTAGAACGTCTCAATCATTTGGAATGATAGAAAGATGTTTATGGAAGTCAAAAATAAGAACATTGTTAAAGAAATTTCTCCATAGAGGAATTGAATTCCTATCTAGGGATATGCTATCCAAGATTCAATCATGATGGACTGATGAGGGGCTTAGATGTTTGACATCCCCTACGTATTTGCTGTAAGCAGCATGTAATATTGTTCGATGCACTGAACCCGATGTTGCTTATGTTTTTTGAGCATAACAACATATCGAGTGTGCACTAATGAGGCAATAGACAACTGTTAAAGAGCTATCTTTGATACCTAAGTAAGGACTAAAGAAGAGCTCTTGACGCTCATTAATGGAAAATATATTCTGGATGGCTATAGCAATAGTAGCTTCCGAGATCATATGAATAATATTTAATCTCAAAAAGAACGTACGTTCGAGATTTATGATAATGTGAGAATATTGGAAAAGTTCCAATTAGTATACCATAAGGAATCTTATCATGAAAAATTGAGTGTATGGCAATTTTAAAGTTATAATTGGAAAACGTTAGGACCGAAAAACAACACCCGATTGTTGGGTATGCTACCTAGCATAGCCGCACTAGTAGTCACTTTAGAGGATGACAACTAGGCTACACACAAGGTAAAAGGCCTGAGATCTCATCATAGGCCCAAGGAAAAAATCTTAGACAACATCATCTGCTTTGAGTGATGATAGGAAGATGTAATGTACGGTTGGACCACAGGATATTGGCAAAAACAAAAATTAGATCCATAAGACCTAGCCGATATCGTAGATTGCTCATTATCACTTTAATCTGGAAACGTGAATTACTGGCTTTAAGATCAAGTGGGATATTGTTTGAATGGGTGACCAAAAGCCAATTGGATTGGTGGTTTTGAGAATCATTGAAGCAATCTTTATTTAAGTAATATTTTTCGGATGAATATGTTAAGTATTCGTCTTTGACACACATATTTATTGTGCTTACCAAATTACGTCAAGCACTGCTTGGACATCAGAACAGATGTCCACTAACCACTTTAACAACCATGCAACAATTGGACTGCGGATTGGATGGTGGTCATGAAATCGATTGCCAAGGTTGGGTTTGAAATGTTCCAAGTCCAGGGCCTCGAGACTGGGCATCGAGAGTTCTACTGAGACTTGCATTAAGAGTCTCATTGATTTGATGAGTGTCGTATTTTTAATCAGCAACAGATGTGAGATGTTTATGCGATCACAGTGGATCGATGGCTAGGTGTCGAATCGACTGAACTGACTCGTGGGTATCATTATAAGGAAGCCTTGCAGGCTTGATCAATAATACTCGAATCTCTAGCTTCGATAGTATGAGAGTAGTCCTCAGACTTGAGAATCACGACAGTCACATGGATGCGATGATTGTATCTTACATTTGTTTAAGAGGTGATCGTGTCTCAAACATGGTCATCATAAGGCTTGTCCAGTGCATTCAAAGTATGTAGTGAGGACGGTGAGTTCCTTAGAAGAGGATCTGTTTCCTGTCAAAACGTGATAGAGGTATCTCATATGCACTTGGAGATCCATCTACGCTGTCTAAAGCTGTGGCCACAGTCATTGATCGAATAGGAAAAAGGCGTTACTATATTGAGCAATTTGGCGTAATGCAATCTCAAGTATTAAGCATAGACGCCTAGTCTACGATGGAACCGACACCCAAATCCATGCCCTAAACTAAGGCCGAGAGATGGTAAATGGAAGGACCATAACCGTATGGACTTGAGAGCCTAAAAATTTACATGGATATTCGCCTAGTATCTAGTGCCATAAACCGTTGTTAGACGACCACCCATGGTGGCGGGGCTTTCTTGATCAAGATTTGATCAAGAATTATTAATTAAATTGAATTTAGTTAATAATAGTATTTGACACTAACCTAAGTATAGCTGAAAGGTGAACCTAAAAAGTCACACACAAATCACCGAGAAGGAGCGAGGAATTAATTGAGAATTAATTCCATAAGTAATTGAATTACTTATAAAAAAGACGGATCCATTAGATGGATAAGCCCAACAATAAATTAATACGATTAATTTATGATGGGCTTGCCTTTATTATTTAATAAGTTGGACTTATTAATTAATAAAGAGTTATTGGGCTTATATACATAATTGAGTTAAATATATAATGGACTTAATTAAGTGGGCTTTAATTAAATTATATTTAATTAAAATTATTGGCCCTTGTATTTTAATTAATTAAAATCAGTTCTAGCCCCTCAATTAAGTTGGTGGAAATGATTAGAAAAGTAAATTATTCACTAACAAATTCACCTTTGGAAAGTGTCATGTTAGTCATCATTCATTTCAAATAAAGGATTTAATTATCTTGTGGATGGTTAAATGAACCTAAATATATTTTAATGCATCCATACAAGGTGTATATATGTGTATTAGTTATTTGGAATAACTAATGAAAAAAATACATAATTCACAAAATAATTTCCTACACCTAACTCCACCTCTTGACTGACCCCCTTGTATACAAACTTGGTGTTCTCCCTAATTTTTTTTCCAGCAAAGAGGATTGAGTGATACCAAATTTCGTTGGGTGTGGACGCAGCTTTAGAGGGCTTCTACGTTGAAACCTTGCATGACTGGTCAAACAAAGGAAATTCTAAATAAATCAAATGAAAAGGTAATTCTTAATCTATGATTTATGTATCTCTCGTTTTTCATTCAATCATAGCCCCATTTATTTTATTGTTATATTTGCATAACTACATCGGACGCCCAGAAATTCCAAGGGTACACCCCTTGAAATTCTGGTTTTATTATGTTTCATCTTAATCTACGTAATTTTATATTACCAATTCCGCTTGCGTGTTCCCAAATCGATCCACTTGCATTTTTTACGGTGCTTTAAAACAGTGGTTGGGACAGCTTTTTCCTTGCCCTTCTTCCTCTTCCACCGTTCTACCCTCTTGCCTTTCGCTTTGGAGGTTGAAGCCTCCCCTACCAATACCGCCGACGTAGACTTGTGGGTCATCGCCTCATATTGGACCAACAGATTAATTAACTAATTAATAGACTTCTCAAATCCGTTCATGTTGTAGTTAATAATAAACGGGCTGTAGGATAGAGGAAGTGACTGAAGGATCACGTTAATGTAAATGTCATTGTCAAGCACAACTTTGAGGTCGTCGAGTTTCTTCACTAAGGATAGTATCTTAACCACATGACTTTGTACAGATGATCCTTCGGCCATCTTGGTCCCGGAGAATACTTTTATGGCGGCATATCTAATAGGCCTATTAGGAACCGCATAAACTTCCTTTACGTGGAGCATTGTTGATAGAACATCATCGAGCCTATGATATTGCTTTTGGATGTCATTCGACATCGAAGCCAATATGGTACTGCAGACCTTGCGGTTGTCCTCAAACCACTTCTCAAACGTGACACATTGTTCAGGCGAGGATCCTTTTAACAAGTTAATTTTCTCATATAATTATACAAGAATAGGCAAAATGAATAACATGCTTCCAAAGCAATAAAATCACGTTATCATGCTTATTCAAATAAAACCATAGCCCTTACATCGAACCGGGCAATCATACCACTTGAAAGCAACAAAAATGCGAGTGGATCGGCCCGAGAATGCGCAAGCGAAAGTGCTAAATAAAAATTCATAAATTAAAAATCAAATTAAATTAAATCATGATTCCAAGGAGTGTACCCTTGGAGTTCTCGGGCATTCGATGTAGTTAATTAAATAAACAATAAACTAAAATAGGGCTTATGGTAAAATTAAAACAAGAAGATGCAAGAAAGGTAATTAAGGATTACCTTTGCTTGATCTACGTCGAACTTTCTTTCGTTGATTTGTTCATGCAAGAATTCAACGGAGAAGCCCTCTAAAGACATGTCCACACCAGATCAGAGTATGGGATCCCTTAATTCAATTTGCTAGAAAAGAATAAGGAAGAAAAAGATCACACCAAGTGTGTAGAAGAAGGGAGCGGCCGATTTGGAGCTCTTGGGTAGGAAATTAATATTTGTGCTATGTTATCTTATTAGTTATTTAAAATAACTAATATATTTTTGTTATCTTCCGCACTATCGGAGCTGGGGATTCGAGTCATACCGACAAAACCTCCAAGACTTCCATATGACGACCCCGCTAGTCAGTTCAGTCGATTCGATTCCTAGCCAATCGACCCATTAAGGTTGCATAAACGTCCAACGTCTGTCACCGGTTAAACACAACACTCATCAAATGAATATGACTCTTAATGCAAGTCTCCATAGGAAACTCGATGTCCATTCTCGAGGTCCTTGACTTGGAACATTTCATACTCAACCGTTGGCAGTTGGTTTCGAGACTGCCATCTAGTGCGTAGTCCAACTGTTGCACGATTGTTAAAATGGGTTGTGGGCTTTCTTGTAATGCTTAAAAGAAATGCAAACATATATCTCATGAGCATAATAAATGAAATGCTAATAGCGAATGCTTATTTTATTCACTGAATAGTATTACATAGAATCGAGTTATTATCAGAATAGATTACAAGTATGCAAATCTAATTGGCTTTCAGGTTACCTATTCTAATATTTGTTGTTTGCCATTCGCCAATCTTTATCAAATAATATTAAATTGATGAATACGGTAAGTTTATCAAGTAGGCAATGTGTTTCGTTTTAATTACCACTGATATAGAATGGGGTTACAATGTCACAACGAAATACCCATACACCGAAAGGTGAAACCCGTGGAGTTAGGTTGCGCATAGCTTTGGCAGCTTTGAACTAACTCCTAAGGCTCGGTCTGAAATATTCCAAGTCGACGATCTCGAGGTCCTATAAAGACTTGCACTAAGTATTATAGCCGTGTTTCGTCGGTAGGAGACATAGGTCGTTTGTGTAGTTTTAATAGGTTAGTTGACAACGTAGTTAGCGGACTGGACTAACTCATTGGAACTGTCATATGGAAGCCTCTTAAGGCCTGACCGGTATGAATGGGATTCTCGATTATGATAGTACGAGATTAGTCCTCGGACTTGAGGAATCACTATAGTCATGTGCATACGAAGACTATATCTTAGATATGATGAGCGGTGGCCATGTCGTGAGGCATGGTCATCATAAGCTTTATCGAGTGTAGTCAGAGTTTGTAGCAAGGATGGTAGATTCCAAGAGAGGATCTGTCTCCTGTCAGTATATGACCAAATGTCTCCTATGCACTCTAAAATGGTTTAGACTCTAAAAGTCTTTTGCGAAAGCGATTGGTCGATCAAGCATAGGTTTCCTAGATTAGATCACTAGATGAAACACAGCTCGAGTATCAAGCATAGTTGTTTAGTCAAAAATGGGAACCAACACCCAATTTCATGTTCTAGACTAAGGCTGAAAGACAGTTGACAATAGGACCGTACTCGTATGAATTCAGAGCATAAATGTTCATGCCATGAAGGTGAACTTAAAGAGTCACACCCTACCACTATAATGGGATGGAATTAATTCTAGAAGAGTCGAATTAATAAATTAATTTTTGAATAGAATAAATAATTGGATCATTTATTTAGACCAATGGATCAGATGAATGACATGAAATTTAATTAATTGGATTAATTAGAATTTCAATGTAGCCATTAAAATAAATTGGATTAATTTTATTGGGCTTGGTTCGATTTAGAAATTGGATTTATAAAATAAAATAGAGATAATTAAAGGCTTGGATCCTTTACTTGGATTAAAGAATATTGGGATTATAAATTAAATAAGGCTTGATTTAAAATTCATAAGACATGGTCTTGATTTAATTTTAATTAGTCAAGCCTGATCCAGTAAAGTGCAAATCCTAGGCCTTGGTTAGACCATAGTTAGGTTAACTCCTCCTTGGCTGTGGTGTGGACGAATTGGTGCCTTAAGGTGCATCAAAATCAGCCACAAGGTGGCTTAGAAGTGTTAGATGATTGTTGGAGTCTTGCTAGGTCAAGACTCCTTGGTGTAGTGTGACTAGGTCACATATAAAACACTTAAAATCAACCCTAGCCGTCTAAGAAGTTGCATGCACACCTCACCCATGAAATTTTACTCTCTCCCTCTCCAAAAACTCTCTCATGATCTTAGAGATCGAAATAGAAACAAGGATCAAATGTTAATCAATAATAATTTTTTATTCTTGTGCTTTTATGGTGGTTTTGCTATCACGAAAGCACCACATCCTTTTAGTGGTTGTGTGTTATTCGTTGGAAGATCTCCAGATCCAGATCTTGCCATGGACGGATCCGAAAATGGAAGCGGAGAGGAATCAACGCTTGTAGCCGAACAAGAAAGACATCAAGGGTAAATTCCATTTACTTTTATGCTCCTCATTTTTGTTATATTTTTCTATGGTCTTTGTTTTTTATTTTACACCAAACGGTCAGTAAAAGATCAAGGTTACACCCCATTATTGGGATTTAATTGTTTGCTTTAATCGTAATTATTTTATTTTTCGCACTTCCGCTGTGCTTCCCAGACCAATGCACTCCCTTCAACATTAGGGACCTTCAAGATTGACAAAGGCCTCCATTCTAATGAAATTACTATATAGGGCTTGCCAGGAGACTTTCTGAAGTAGTATTATTGAGAAGCTTATTGAAGAGATTGTACCATTATTATTTTGCCGAAGTACCCGAGGTATCCATGATAGTTTTGTATTTATCGACGATAACAAGCATTCTTCACTAAAAGAAGCACTACTTTGTCTGCTGGGACCACAGTTTGTCACTATTTCAATTTTTGTATGTGCGGCCACTGTATACCGTAGATCATATTGTATGTGTGTACGTAAAATCCTAGAACCTACCGACACGTATAAGTATTGGCACTCTCGCATCAAGTATAATTTTTGCTGCCCAAAATCTTAAGACTCATTGTCGGTGAGACCTTGGCCCTAGCACTCTCTTGTTTTGCAGAATTTGGCACACCTCTAAGAGCATATTTGGAGTATTAGGAGTAGTATAGACCTTAAACATAAAATATACTTCTAGAAGATACCTTACTAAATATTCTAGGTACAACAATATTATATATATACGCATATGATTTTATGTAAATGTATATATACATAAACACTGACACACATATGTTGTTATTTTCTGTAGTTCTTTCTATAACATATTTTATATCTATATCATATATATACAGAGCAATGTGTATCCAATTTTGACGTGAATAGATTATTCTTGTCATATATAATGTTGTTCTTAGGGATAAGAACTTCACACAGATAATATACTTGAACCTAAAATTGAAAAAAAAAGTATCGATCATCCTCACTTATATATATATATAGTTATAATTTTATGTGGCCCGATGACTATATTTAAAAGGCCCACACGGAAGCCCACTCACCCGACCCAGTTGGCAGCCCACAACCCGACCCTATGACCCAACGCATCTACCTACCCACTTATATCTAACCCTAACCCTATCTCTCTCTCATTTTTATTCTCCTCATTGCGCCGTCTGCTCTCTTCTCTGATATCTTTCCCTGAGATCTTTTCCTTATTTCTTCACCAGTAAAATGGTGGTCTTCCTTCGCCAATGTAATGGCTTAAGGAAAGCCACCATAGATTTCCTTTTATGTCTCTTGTCTCGACCCTATAAATAGGGATTTTCTCCCCTTTGGCAACATACGGAGTTGTGGTTGGGTTTCTAGCTTTGTGGTGTTATCGTGGGTCGGTGTTTGGGTACTTATTTGTGACCTTGTTCTCTGATTTTGGATTTGGCTAAATCTGAGTCAATTTCATATGACGATTGTTATTTCTTTTATTCATTTATTCATTGTTATTATTTGTTAAATCTGTAATATTTGATTTCTAATAATCTTAAGGAGTTTCGCACTCCATTATTGTAATAGTTGGTTAAGATATCTTGGTGATATCCACTCTATAGTGGTATCAGAGCCCCGTCTCTGATCCTCGACTTGCTTGGTGGTGGTAACTCTTCAAACCCCTCCTTTAATTTCTGCACTTAATTTTTTGTCGTATTATTATTTTGATCTATTGCCGCGGTGCTTATCCCCCTGATATTCCACCTGTCCGGACCCTTGAGGTCGTCGAGTATTTGGTCGGGAGTTAGGATGGAAAGGCCTTGGACTTGTGATTATCTCTGTTGATCTATTCTGTTCTGAGTCTATTTCTTTTTATCCTCTGTTCGTTGAGAATATTATTGTTTATTCTATCTGTTGATACTTGAGATTATTAATTGTTATTCTACCTGCTGTGATATGAGATTATTACTGTTATTCTCTGTCATTTTTATGTTTGTGGTGGTTTGAAATTTTCTTAAGATTATTACTGAAATCTATCATGATTCTTTGATCTGTTATAAACTGCAATTTTTGTGTCCCATAATCTGATCTAAGATAATTTTTACTGGCTAATAATCCTCTACAAAACAAATTTCTGAAATCTTGTTAAAATCTTTCTCTAAATTTCTGTTGCCAATTTTTCTGAAAAATACTTTTATAATTTTCAAAATCTTTTTAAGATAAAATTTTTAAATGGCCGATTATAACCTACAGCCTTTTGATGGTGAAAGAGATTTTTCAATCTGGCAATAAAAAATGAAGGGAATTTTGATCCAACAAAAAGTTTTCAAAGAAATAGATGGTAGGTATACTGAAAATATTTTAGAAGAAAAGAGATTAGAAAATGATGAATATGCCTACTTTTCCATTATTTTAGATCTGTCTGACACTGTACTTAGAAAAGTGGGTAAACAAAATTCTTCAAAAGAACTTTGAAAAAAATTAGAAGAATTGTACACTGAAACGTCTTTACCTAGTAAGCTTTTCTTGTTAGAAAACTTTTTCAGATATAAACTTGATTTATCCAAAAATATTGATGAGAATTTAGATGACTTCACTAAATTGATACAAGATAGAAAACTTACAGGTGATAAAAGCATTGATGAATATTCCCCTATTGTTTGGTTAAATGCTATTTCTGAACATATTATGATGTTAAAGCAGCTATAAAATATGGTAGAGACAGTGTGAACCTAGATACTGTAGTAAACGGTCTAAAGAGTAAGGAGATAGATTTAAAAGCTAATAGACCTAGTCAAAATCAACATGAGATCAATTTTACAAGGGGAAGACCTAAATTTAGAAACTCTAGTTTTAGACACAACAGTAGAATCAAAAGTAGAAATAGTAGCAGGAGTAAATCTAGAAATGGAGATAATTGTTATAGAGATGATAAAACAAGAGAAAGACGTTGGTATAACATTAGGGACTGTAGTAAATCAAAAAGGGATAATAGAGAAAGACAGTATGATGAAAAAGAAAAGGTGAACAATGTCTCTGATGATTCTAGTGAAGTAGTTGTTGTTTTGCGAGGTTAATTCTGTGCACTCTATGAATACATATGAATGGTTAATTGATTTTGGTTGCACTTTCCATATCAATCCTTTTAAAGAAATTTTCTCAAATTTTAAAAGTGAAAATTCTAGTTTTCTTTCTATGGCTAATGAAAAACGTTGTGAGATTAAAGGTTTTGGTGACATTTCTCTGAATTTCAAAGAAGGTTATAAGTTAACCCTTAAATACATTAGATACGTTCCTGATCTTAGTCATAATCTTATTTCGTGTGTTGCCCTCGAAGAGGAAGGATTAGAAGGTACATGGGGTAAAGGTGTATCGAAAATCATGAAAGGATCTTTAATTGTTCGCAAAGCAGAAAGAAAACACAATTTGTATTTATCTTCTATTACATATGATTCTATTGTTGCATATGTTAGCATATGTGATAAAACTTCTCTGTGGCATAAAAGATTTGGTCATATAAGCCAAAAAGGGCTTGAACTGCTGAATAAAGAAAGAATATTTAGTGACAAAGTTGATAAACTGAAACTCTGTGATGACTGTGTGATTGGTAAACAGCATCATGTGCATTTTCCTGCTACACCTTCTCCTAATCCCTCCATGTCATCCTGCATTTTAGATTATCTACATATTGATGTTTGGGTTCCTTCAAAAGAACCCACCCATGGTGGAAACCGATATTTCTTGTCTATTGTTGATAAGTTTTCAAGGAAAGTTTTTGTTTTCTTATTACAGCATAAATTTGAAGTTTTTGAAAAGTTTGAAAAATGAAAAACTTCGGTTGAAAACCAAATGGGAAAAAGATTGAAATCCATTCGTACTGATAATGGACTTGAAGTTTGTAATCAAAATTTCACTGATTTATGTGATAAGTTCGGTATTAAAAGGCACAGAACCAATCCCTCTACTCCACAAGAAAACGGTGTTGCTGAACGCATGAATCGAACCTTACTTGAAAAATTTAGATGTCTGTTAGTTAGCTCTGGTTTACGAAAGTCTTTTTGCTGCGAAGCTGTTTTGACTGTTGCTTACTTGATAAATTTGTCGCCTTCTGTGCCATTGTTTGAAAAATTCCCTGAGACTATTTGGTGTGGTAAACAACCCGATGTTTCTTCTCTTCATACTTTTGGTTAGTCTGTATTTGTTCATTAAAATTCTGATAAACTTGAACTTAGATCATTAAAATGTGTTTTTATCGATTACCGGAAAGGGGTTAAAGGGTATAGATTATGGGTACGTAGTCAACCTGATTTCAAAGTCATCATATGTAGAGATGTCACCTTCAAAGAAAATGAAATGAGTTGCCTTACCAAAATCGAAGTAGATAAAACATAACCTACCTTTAATAAGGTGGAGGATAACCAATAGGGGGGAGGAATTATAGAGAATTTTGAAGAACAAAATATAGAAAACATAAAACTTCCTGAGAATACTCAAAACAATAGTAATACTGAAACCACTCTAGAAGATTACCAATTAATAAGAGATAGCAGTAGAAGAGAACATAGGATCCTCTCTAAACTCAAAGATTTCCATATAGCTCTTAATGCTGAAATTTTCAAACCTACAAATGTAGATGAAGCCTTGAAGTCTAAAGAATGGCTGAGTGCCATGAACGAAGAATTGAAATCTTTAAAAGATAATAAAACTTGGGACCTAGTGCCTAAACCCAAAATCAGTTCTATTGTGGATTGTAAATGGATTTTGAAAATCAAACACGAGAATCCCATAAAATACAAAGCTAGATTAGTTGCTAAGGAGTTTATTCAAAAGGAAGGAATAGACTATAACGAAATTTTCTCTCCTGCGGTTAAATATACTACTGTTCGTATAATTCTTGCTCTCTGCACATTATGATTGGGAGTTGAAGCAAATCGATGTAAAGACTGCTTTTTTGCATAGTGACTTAGACGAAAATATTTATATGCATCAACCTGTCGGTTTTATTGATAAAAACAAACCTAACTATGTTTGCTTATTGACGAAATATTTATATGGCTTAAAACAATCTCCTAGGCAGAGGAATAAAACATTTGATTTATTTATGCTTTTTTTAAACTTCAAAAGAAGCCATTATACCTATCTTTCTTGTGTTATATGTTGATGACATGCTCACTGTCAGCCTTAGTTTAAAATTGATAGAGTATTTGCAAAAGGATCTTTCTAAAAATTTTGAAATGAAAAATCTTGGTGATGCAAAAAGGATTCTTGGTATGGACATTACTAGAAAAAGAGAAAAAATTTCAATACTGTTAAATCAAAAAACCTACATACAGTTTATCTTGAAAACGTTTTCAATGGAAAATTCTAAAGCCATTTCTGTGCCTTTAGCTGCTCATTTCCAATTGTGCACAGACCAATGTCCAAAAACAGAGTTTGAAAAAGAGAAAATGAGCAAAATTCCTTATTCAAATGACATTGGTTCTATAATGTTTCTCATGGTAAGTACAATACCTGATATTGCTTATGCTATAAGTTGTCTCAGCAGATACATGTCCAATCTTGGACCTCCACATTGGGAGGCTTTAAAATGGCTCCTTAGATACCTACGTTGTTCTGACGATATTGGTATAACCTTCTCCAAATTCTCTGATTATATTAATTTTGTTGGGAATGTCGATTATAACTATGCGAATGAAGAGATAGTAGAAAATCCACTACATCTTACATCTTCACTTTGTGTGGTTCATGCATAAGGTTGAAATCCCAACTACAATATATTGTTACTTTATCTACAACTGAAGCGGAATACATTGCTACTACTAAAGCCTTTAAAGAGGCAATCTGGTTAGAGGGATTAATCAAAGAAATCGATTTTCTTAAAAATAAACTTATAGTTTTTTCTGACAGCCAATACTCAATCCAACTTTGTAAAAATCCTGTTTTTCATGATAGGACTAAACACATTGATGTTACGTATCATTTTATTCTTGACATTGTTGGAAAAGAAGTTATAAAATTGGAAAAAATTAAAATTGAGAAAAACCCAGCTGATATGGGCACTAAGTGTTTGCCTATTGAGAAATTTGTTAACTGTTTGAAAATCTTAAATCTTGCTTCTGACTAACTCTACTGCAGGTAAGACACCAAGTTTTCAAATTCTGCAGGTACACTGAGGCGGGGTTATAGGCTGTGATGAGAATGCCATATCCAACCTTCAAACTCCGGACCTTGTCCCTTTTAACTGAGGTCTTGGTCCAAGGTGGAGTGTGTTATATTTTTATGTGACCCAATGACTATATTTAAAAAGCCCACACAGAAGCCCACTCACCTGACCCAGTTGGCAGCCCACAACCCGAACCATCTACCTACCCACTTATATCTAACCCTAACCCTTTCTCTTTCTCATTTTCACTCTCCTCACTGCGCCATCTGCTCTCTTCTATGATATCTTTTCTTGAGATCTTTTGCTTATTTCTTCACCAGACAAAATGGTGGTCTTCCTTTGCCAATGTAATGGCTTAAGGAAAGATATGGTTGAAAGTTGTGAATCCTTCTAAAGCCTTCATCTACTCTTAGTGAAATACTTGAGTTGGGTCTTTTTGACCGAGTGATATAGAGATCTGAGTGATCGGAGTTGTGGTCGGTTTTCTGGCTTTGTGGTATTACCGTGGATCGGTGTTTGGGTGCGGTACTTATTTGTGACCGTGTTCCTTGATTTTGGATCTGGCTAAATCTGAGCTGATTTCATAGGACGATTGTTATTTCTTTTATTCGTTTATTCATTGTTATTATTTGTTAAATCCGTAATATTTGGTTTGTAATAATTTTAAGGAGTTTCGTACTCCATTATTGTAATAGTTGGTTAGATAATCATGCTGATATCCACTCTACATATATAACCAATATAAGACATATTAGAGATCGAGGTAGAAAATGCAGATGTTTATATATATATAAGTTTGCTTGTGTATGGTATGTATTTTATATATTTTACATGTGTATGTATAATAGATATAAATATAATTGAGTATTAATATTTTTTCAAAAATTATATATATAAAAAAATGTCTTTAAAAAGATAATTAAGAGTGATCATTCTAAAAGTGAAAATTTATATAGTTCAACAAACTTATAACATATTACTGGATGATAAAATATAGGTAATGTGATCTCAGAGTAATTTTATTAATTCAAAGTAATATATCAAACATCAAAATTTAAATTTAATGACACAATTAATTAATTTATGTACATAATAAGTAATATTAATATACACTTTATGGAAATAAAAATAAAAACTAAAAGAACATTTATGTTTTCATGATAAACTAGAAATTTTCATGTTTCTTCTTGATGTAACAAATCAATTCACTTAGTAAACATTTGATGAATCAACAACAACAATTGAAGGAAACACATTATATTTCTTTTAGAGTGTTCAATCTAAATCTTTCTAGATCTTTTATCGCTAAATTAAAGAAATATGGTACTCAAGTAAAGAAACATTACTTATAGTTTAAAAGTAAGGGGTGAATAGAAATTTACCCTATGTGATATTAAAAAAAAGCACATTATCTCCCTATAAGGAAAATATAACAATTTACCCTCCTGTATTTTTTAAAATGGAGCAATTTATCTCTTTATACAGGGAGGTATATTACTTCATTTTAAAAATCATAGGGAGGTAAATTGTTGTATTTTAAATCCAATTAACAATGTTAATGTTTTAAAAAATGACTGTTATACCCTTACTTAATATATGTTATTTTTTATTTTAATGACCGTTGGATCTCTTTTGATTAAATTGATCGTTAAATCTAATTAATTAATCTCAATCGTTAAATTTTAAAAAAATAAAAGGTCTAGATTGAGCAAATTATTTAACTTAGATTATACATAAATAAAAATTTTAAAAATATATTATTATTATATATTTAAAAAAAAACATT
>NW_011628076.1:145403-181190 GCF_000512975.1 Sesamum indicum | reverse complement strand
CCCCCGCTGCCCCCCACCATCTCGTCATTGGCGCCACAGTTTATTAAAATCTTCATATCTCCGTAAATTTTTTACCAAATTGAGTGAGGTCGGTTTCGTTAGAATCTTCTTGAAGAGACATGTTTGATGTTGGTCATCTGAGATCGAGATTCGATCAGAGGGAAATGAATCGACGGCAAACATGTTCCACGGTCGTAGCTTGAGCCCAATCTCTCTAATTGACGAAAACAAAAAGTAAAGGTATGAAAATGTAAGTATTGAAGAGAAGATTCAAATAGTACCATTGGCCTTCAGAAATTCATCTAGACAGCACCAGAAACTTAGAAAGTATAATTTAATATTTCAATTTAAAGTATAAAAAGTACTAAAACAAAACCAAAACCAAAACCAAAATACTTTACACCTATATTTTTTCAAATAAGTTGCAGAAGTTGGAAGGGATCGCTACTTATACATTTGGACGTAAATCAACTTAATTTTAAATAGCTCCAAATCAAAATTTCTAAAGCATTTTTTCAACGAATTTTTGGCAATATACTAATAAAAATTTATTTTAAACTCTTGCAAACACCTTATGTATATTGAGGCAATCCAATCATGAACACATACATATGCATGTTTTTCCTATATATGCGCTGTTGGCAAAATTGTATTTTTAGTTACATAAGATAGGGAATTCAATGCTTTTAGCCATCTAAATTAAATAAATATCAAAATGATCCCAAAATTCAAAAAAGTTGGGCATATTTAGTCGACTGCTTTATGTAACTTTCAAAAATAGTCTCAAAACGGCGAAAATACGATACATTTAGTCCTCTACTTTATGAGATTTATGTGAATAAATGTGTTAAGTTTTCTCAATTTTTGTTCCATTTTAAAAATTTCGTAAAGCATATGACTAAATTTTTCGGGTTTCCAAATTTTATAAGTATTTTAAAAATTTCGTAAAATAAAGAATTAAAAGTGTTGAACTCCTATCCTATGGAACTAGATTTGGGCGTGCAGTATTTTGTAATTCAGGAAAGGAGAGGCTAAAACATTCCATCATAGCATAGTTAAATTTCAACTATGATCAAGATGAAAACGAAATTAGCCCAACTCTTTAATTACTCAACACTCAGTTTCAAACACTAGCATTAGAGCAAACAAACCTTCAAAGAACGTTTGCATGAAAGACTGGACAGTGAATGCCCTTATATCAAAACTTATCTACTTTTGCTGGGTTTAGGTCAATTTGTAGAAGCAATTTCTACCAACAAGAAAAATCCAATATTCGTTGCGACAACAACACTTCAAATAGAGAACTAGACACCCGCAGTTCTTCTCACCCCAACCAGCTGCTTGTGGAGGATTTTCAATATGAATTTCAAATTCTTCATACAGCATAACATCGAATGGGAAATTGACGTAAACTGATACGAAAAAGCAGGTTCCTAGATTCATTCAAACGGTCATATGTGGCACACTCACTATATATGAACAATTAATTTATTATTTTTTGAAAAATAATGATTATATTAAAAATAGGGAGGTAAATTATTGTATTTTAAATTGCTATTTATTTTTTTCATAATGGGGTAATTTGCTCATTTGCAATATCATAAGGGGGTTGCTTGCATTTTTTTCTATTAAAAATATATCAATTAGATTAATTAAATATAAAAAAAATAAAAAGATGAGAAATAATCTTGAGAAGAATGAGAGATGAAAAAGAGATGTAGAAGTTCAGAAGAGAAAATGGAAAATTAAGAACTGATAGAAAATAGAAGGTTGAGAAAAGAGGAAAAACTAATAAAATATTTAAAAATAAAAATTGACATATCAATAAATTGAAGACACCAATAGGGTGCTTTCTAATTAGATAAAATATAGATACATGCAATCAACAACAAGAATGTTACTTATTTAAATGTACATGCTAAAGCTAACTTGAAAATATTCAAATATTCTAAAATACACGTAAAACAAAATTTAGGACTTATTTAAAAATAAAAAATTGACAATGCCAACAAATAACATTGTGGAGCATAATAGGTGTCAAATAAAACAATGTAACATATGCACGTTAGCAGAGAGATGCCTCATAAATATATTAAAAAATTAGGGAACGAAGAATCAAACATGAAAATTGAACATTAAGTAATGTCTAAATGCTTCCATTAATTTGGTTAGACGAGAAGCAATTATCATCCTTTGCAACATAGTGAGTTTGTTATTGATTGTATGGGCTGGAATCTCATCTTTACGCTCATTGATGCAATGTTCAATGTCTAATCAAGAGAATTTTCCTTTTATATGTATAGATGAAATTAAGCTTATATGTTGAGCAAGTACCCTTTATATATACTAAGATTTTGTTTCATTTTTGTGGATCTCATAGTATATATATAATTCTCTAACATGCATTTGTTCTTCCTTCTTCATGTTTTCCTTTGGATGCTCATTTCATTTTATATGCTCATCTGCACTTACTTTTTGACCATGCAAACACAAAACACCAACTTAATGCTAGGGAAAGTGATTGGGATTTCACATCCTTTATGCCACTTAGCGACCCTTATGATACAAGTCGAGGTTTTATAGTCAATGATATCTGTATGATTGAAGCTAAGATTGCTGTCTTCAAAGCTATGGACCAATATTTATATAATTCAAAAAGGGAAACTAGTTATGTTGGACTTAAGAACCAAGGAGCCACCTGTTGTTCCATATTCCCTATTTCAGAAAGGTTAAGGATCTCATTCCAAGGATTATCTGGTTGTATATCATGATTTATTTTCATGTATGGAAGTTTCATAGGGAAGTGATGATATCTTTGATTCTTATTCAGGTTGCATACCACATGACAACTGGTGTTAATGATGAGCCATCGACAAGTATTCCTATGGCCCTATAGAGCTTATTTTACAAGCTTCAACACAGTAAAAGCAGTGTTGCAACAAAAGATTTGACAAGATCCTTTAGGTGGGATACACATGATGCTTTCCTGCAACATGATGTACACGAATTCAACAAACTCCTATGTGAGAAGCTTGATGAAAAAAAGAAGGTCCACTGGAAATAAAATACTACTACTGTCAATTTGATTAAAAACGTTTGAATTCTTCTTAACTATTTGTTATCCTCTTACCATTATTAGAGAACTGTTGTGGAAGGTGCTATACAATACTTATTTGAAGGGCACCACAAGAACTACCTTGAATGCATCAATGTTGATTACAAGTCTAGTAGACAAGCGTCCTTCTATGGTACATGTAGTTAATCTATTTAGCCCTTAGGTTTCAATTCATTTTATAAATTTTTGTGTCCTCTATGATGTCCATGCTTCGTTTGATAACTATATTGCAGTTGAACATCTCGATGGTGATAACAGATATCATGCTAGGCAATATTTGCAAGTGAGTAGGCTAACTTAATTTACTTGTTAGTTTAGTTAAATATATAAAGGTAAGTAATTATAAAGAGCTCTCCTTAAGTTTTACAAAATTAAAATTACCCCTTGTTATTTGAAAATTATGAATACCACCTGATTTTAACGTCCAGCAAATAATTAACATATTTCATTATACCTCATTAGATTTCAATCAATTTTTTTATGGTGCTTAGATCAAAATACTCTTATGGAGTATGAAATCTTTTATTTATTTTTAAAAATATTAAAACTTTTTTTATAAGCTTGAAGGGCAAGAAGAACATTTAAACTTGTCAACTTATTTTATTATTTGTCAAAAAGAAAAAAAAAGCAAGGAGAAAGTAGATATTTTTTCGGCTCCATCCAAAGATTACATAAATTCATCAAACATCAGGGATACTAGTAATTTTGCAAACAAGAATGGTATTTATAAGTATGAAAAACCGTAAGAGGTCATTGCAATTTATCCTAAATATAATGATCATTTTAGCCTTTTCTCTCACTAGCGAATTGATGTTTGAGTGTCAGTTACATGATTCTTTTGTTAGGAGGACATTGTTGTTTTTCTTTAGACTTTTCTTTCTTAGCATATTATTTGAACCCTGTCAAAGGACCATCTTAAGATTGATGATTTTCTTGTTTCAGGATGCTAAGCAAGGGGTCTTGTTTACTGACTTCCCACCAGTGCTCCAGCTTCACTTAAAACAGTTTGAATACGAGTTTGTTCGGGATGGTATGGTAAAGGATAGTAGTCAAACTTCTCTTCCAACTTATGAGATGCATGATTTGTAAATTTTTGTTATCATACTGTACTGGTGAATACAATGTAAAAGATTAGTGCCAAAAGTGTACAAATTGGCTAACTCTTACCTCTTTTTGTATGCAGCTTTAGAAGATTGGTTAGATAATAGCTTTGTTCTTGTTCTATAACATATATTACTATCAAGATTGCATGTTAGACAAGTTCTCTTACTAGAATCAAATACGATAAAAAATAGCCTTCTTATGATAGTCAAATTTATTGCTTGCGTATGTCCTACCAAAACTAATGACTAATATCCCAGAACTTAAATTGAAATTTTTGTTTTCATGTTAGAGGATGGAACTTTTACAACACCCAAATATGGAGGTGGTAATTTAGTGAAATTAACTAGTATTATTTGTGCGATTTCAGGACTCTAGCAATCAAAGTCCCCAAATTTGGTCGGAATATGCTAAGGGGATGTCTTTTTGGGTTTTCAAATGTCTGACTAAACAAAATAAATAAAATAAAATAAATTATGTGCCACAAAGGGAGTTCTGGCTACCTACTGAAACTTTGACTAATTGGTGCATTAATAGTCATATCCAACTTGGGTTTCTTGTAATATGAATAATTTTTTATTTGATGTTGATGACATGTAGATAAATGACCGCTATGAGTTTCCTCTTGAACTTGATCTGGATAGAGATAATGGAAGATACTTGTCACCTGAGGCTAATAGCAGAGTGTGCAACCTCTATACACTTCACAGGTTAGTAAATAGATGTTTCCACCACCCCATTTTAATTTGTTTGGCAAGTAGAAGGTTTTTTTATTTTTTGGTTTTGGCTTTAACACCTGTAATTTCTGTAATGGCAAATCCTTTCTTTATACTTTATTTAGCTTAGATGCAATTTTCATCCTCTATCTTTCGCATTATAACGGTTTAGTCATTTATTTTTTCAGTGTAACAAATATGTCATGTAAAATTGTAATTTTCTTCAATTCTGGTCCTTAAACCATTGGAGTTTGTAAATGTTGACAGAGAAAAACATATTCCTCACACATGCTTCTTCTTTAATTTGGACTTTGGCTCCCATTTCTATGGACCAAAATTTTTAAAAAATTGAAAGCGATAGGACTTATTTTTCAAATCTAGAAAGATAAAGAACTAAAATGCCAAAATTCAAAAAATATAGGACAGAAATTTTGTTCCATCGAAAATTGACCATTGGGATTATTTTATTATTCAAATTGCAACATCTCTAAATTTTCTTATTCTTCACACTTGCAAAACTTTAGGTTACATTTTCATTCTGACTATTTTTATTCTTTTCAGTGTTTTGGTCCATCGTGGTGGAGTGCACGGCGGACACTATTATGCTTTCATAAGGCCAACTCTATCCAACTAGTGGTGTTAAGTTAATTATGGAATTTAATTCATAAAAAAATGCATATCTATATTTGTAAATATTCTTTAGCTTTCTATTGTCTGAGAAGCTTAAACTTAACTAGCTTCATTTGACACACTTTGTTTCTATTAGGCCATTAATGCTTTTAGGAAAAAATTAATTTCACATCCTACAAGTTAGCCTCTTTGCGATTTTGGTACACTATTAATTTTTTTCTGAAATAAATTTAATAGAATTAAGGCTTCACATGAAAATTGAAAACTTTTTGGAATTATAGAATGCAATATGGTGATTTCAAAAACAATGGGACCAAATATTGCCAAAGACTAACTTGTGAAATGTAAGCAAAAATTGCATTTTTGGTCCCATATGTGAGGGCCTTTTTCACTTTAGTCCCATTTATTACGATTTTCTCACATTGTATCCCATAAGTTAAAAATTTTCTCAATTTTAGTCCTTAGGTACATTTTTCGTTCAATAATTAATGGAACCCTCATAATCCTCCTTGAAAACCTTCTAACAACACCATTAATTAATGTACGAAAAAGTATGATGAGGACTAAAAATGAGAAAACTTTGAACTTATGGGATGCAATGTGAGAGAATCACAACAAATGGGACTATGTGGAAAAGGCCCAAACATATGCGACAAAAAATGCTATTTTCTTGAGACCTAAAAATGCAAGTTTTCGGCTTTTAGCAATAGATTACATGTAGATCTCTCGTTGCAAACTACATAAAGAAATCATTCTAAATGGTTTCAGGTATAAATTCGATGATGAACGAGTGACAAAAGAAGACATAGTAATGGCTTTAGACGAGCTTTATGGAGGTCAAGAAAAAGTAAGTTTTCCTTTCATATTTCCTGCTTTTGTTAAAACTTGTTGATACTTTCTTACCTTTTCATTTATGTCTTGACAGCATGTAATGACGACAAATCCTGATAATGCCCCCCTCAAGTTTTCAAGGCAGTCTAATGCCTATATGCTGGTGTACATACGTGAAAGTGACAAGGATAAAATACTCTGCGACATTGATGACAGAGATATTTCTCAGCATCTTAAGGTTTAATAAAAAATCAGCTCAAGTCATTTTTGCTTTCATAAAAGAAACTTACAGGGTGTTTGGCTGAGTTTAATTGGAACATCTTATGCTTCTAGATCTTATAAGATATTTTAAGATTTTATAGATATTTATTCTTATTTTAAAAATAAGTTCTTAAATTATTTGGATAAATATGATGCTTGAGCTTGTATGACAATAGAGTGTTTGACATAATAAGCTTTTGGATTAATTACATTTTTTCATCCGTACTATGACCGTTTACACATTAGCATCTAAACTTTTTTTGTGTCAACTTACCATCTTAACTTTAAAAAATTTTATACTTTGCCATTTATAACTATTTCTCAACCAAGATTTTTATTGAAAAAACATGACATGCAGTGCGCATGTGATGTTTAAGGGTTATGTGATATGATATTTTTCACATATGCACAACATACAATATTTTTCCAACATAAAATTAATAAAAAGACGATCATATATGACAAAGTACTAATTTCTCAAAGTTGATATGGTAAGTTGACATAAAAAAAAATTTCTATAGCGAAGTGTAAAAATGGTCGGAGTTCGGATAGCAAAATATAGTTTATCAGACGCTTTTTATACTCTAATAATAACCAAAAAAATCATCAAACTCTTAGAATTAAAATTATACAAATAGATAATTTTGTTTTGGGGGGGTGTAAATTATATGAAGGTTAAAACTAGAATACTAACAAAAACAAAATTATGAGTGTGTTTTTGTTTTTGGACATTATTTGAAGAACTTATAAGATATTTTAAAAAAAAGATAGGTGAAGTTAACCTTTTTTTAAAGAGCTTATAAGAATCCAAAACATCTTACTTAGGATCTCATGAGCTCTTCAAAAAAAAAATAAAAAATTCCTAAATGGTTCTCAAGAGCTTATAGGGTTCTAAACATGTTATAAAATATTTCGATCATCTTATAAGCTTAGCCAAACACCCAGTTATTCTTTTTCTAAATATTTCGCATTAGTAAAATTTTTTGTTCGTGTAGGAGAGGTAGAAGAGGGAGCAAAAAGAGAAAGAACTAAAGAAGAAAAACAAAGCAGAAGCTGATATGTACATGATTGTAAAGGTAAATTATATTGACAGTTCTTCTACTTCGTAACAGTTTTACTATTTCATTGTCTCCATTTTAAGCAGACTTTTAATTAGAGAATGATGGTGATGTCTTTAGGTTGTGACTGATGAAGATTTTGCGAGGCGGATTGGAAAGGATATATGGTTTAATTTAGTGGATCATGCCAAAGTTAGAAGTTTTTGTGTTCAGAAGCTTAAACCATTTCACACTTTTAAGGTAGATAAGTATTTCCAATTGATTGAAGTTAGGTTCTCATAACCTTAACAGTTGTTGTGTCCTTTTATACAGATTGAATTTTCTATTACAATTCATGTTGTAGTTTTTATTCCATAACATACATACACACATTAATATAAAGATTATGTGATTAATTTCATCGTATGAAGGATTTTATACACATGTCGTGTATACTTGAATGTAATAGAATTTATAACTAACAACAGCACTATGAAATTTAATCTCCCTCTATGTCAGAGAAGAACCAATAACAAAAATCAACGTTATTAGTTCACTAAGCTATCAATCGGAACTTTTCTTATTTTAAAATCTGCTTGTTTATATATGTAATTGTATTTTTTCCCCTCTGCACATGATTAGCTTGTGTCCAATATCATTTACTCTTATGCGAGTACACTTTTTTTCTTCTTGTGAAGCATGTTCCTTTTTAGTAATTTTAACCATTTAACGTTTTAGTTGTTGTTGTTGTTATTCTTGTTGTTACTTGTACTATGTCGGGAAAATAGCATGTTTTCGTCCAGTAAGTTAGTAATTTTAACCATTTAACATTCTACTATTCCTTAAATATCCATAATGTAATTAAAGTTGTAGTTCTTTTGAGTCTTTCGTCACTTATACTATGTTGGGAAAATAATATTTTTTGTATCGTAATTTTGGATCTTTCTACTTTTTGTCCCATTGGTTATGGAATTTTCACTTTTGTCCCTGTAACTTATGAAAAGTAACACTTTTGGTCTCATTACACCTTTCTGTTAGATACTTTAACGAAAACACGTGATCGTTGGGCCTTTAAACTTTTGATTCCTTGATTACATGACTCTCACTTTAGTCCGATTAGGCAAAATTTCACTTTTGGTCCCACTAAATAGGGTCATTCTCACTTTTGGTCTCGCGCTTTAGGTGCTCAACACTTGTAGTCCCAAAACCCTAATTTTTTAACACTTTTAGTCCCGTACCGTTAAAAACTGATGGAAACAGCACGTGACTTGTCACGTGCCGTTAGTCAACTGGTATGGTACATGTTGGTCAACGGCAAAATATCACTTTTGGTCCCACTAGATAGGATCATTTTCACTTTTGGTCCCACGCTTTACGTTTTCAACGGTAAAATACAGTACTTTTGTTCTCATGCACTTAACTATTACGTAGTTTTTTTCGTTAATTATCTAATGAAAAGGTGTCATGAGACAAAAAGTGCGAAGTTTTGAAAGTTAGCGACCAAAAGTGATAGTTCCATAACCAATGGGACCAAAAGTGGACGGCTTTATTTTATGGGAAGAAAAATATAATTTTTTCATACTTGTACTATGTTCGTATTAGCTAAAATTGAAGATGATTGACAGGAATAGATTGCCAGAGAATTTCTTGCACCAGTGTATTTCCAACGATTCTGGCTATGGGGAAAGCGCCAAAATAAAGTTCATTGGCCTAATCGGCCATTGACACTCCTAGAGGAGTGCTACACCGTAAACATCTTATGCTTCTTAATTATATTTTTTATCACTTTTTCCACATCATTTTGCTATTTTTCCTGGCTGTGTTCACATTGGATTTTCTATTCCTGTTGCATCTTCTATTTAGTTTCACATATATATTTTGACATGTATAAAATCTTTTCCTTAGATAAAATTAATAACATAATCTTTATACACGTGATAAGTATATGTGAAACAAAATAGAAGATGCAACAAGAATTATAATAGATAATGTAGCACCCCTTACTCGCTACATCTAATCATTTCTATTTCATCCTTTCTTTAATCAACATCCATTCTATAAGTAATTCTATTTCAATCAGTAAAATAAATTCTAATTTATCAGCAATATATATATCACAAAAGGTATTAGATATCACCAAAAGTAATATTTACCCTCACTACATGTTCTCGTGTACATAACCTCAAGAAAAATCATACCACAACTTTTAAACACAAATCCCGACAAAAGACCAGAATATTTACAACCCAAAAATAAAAACTTTGGCTTCAGAAGTCACGGCTGACCCACCTAATGAAGACGACGGCACCGCTCAAAGTCAATGTGGCTAGTCAGTGTGACCTATCTCTTGAAAAGTACGTGGCAAGGAATGAGCTGCCTACTCAATAAGTATAGCTGATCAGTTTATATATATACACAGGCAACAATTTCACGTACATGCAGTCACATCGACTAACAGTCATTATCAATAGCAACAACAAATATAAGCAGTAATACCTACTCACAATTATAAATCAATCTATGACATAATATTCAACATTATCTTATTAGCTAAGGGCCCCACTTACTCTAATTGGTATACATCAGTCAATGGTTTCGCCGGCCATCATCATATAATATACAGCACAGGATACCCGTCGTGTGATATCCCCACACTCTTTTACTCCAGCTGTGTAGCAATATAGCACAGGACATCAAAACAAACATGGTACCCCCACACCACCCCAGTGTGTAGCTAACAAGCACAGGATATTCCCTGCTGCCCCGGAATACCCCGGTACCCTACGCGCCATGGTACCTAGCTTAATTCACATATTTTTCATATCTCAATATCAATCACATTTTCATAAACCATTGACTGTGTTTCCAACTAGATAAGCATCATCTTTTATTTCCATTCACAATCATCATTCTATTCTTTATAATAATCACTTTCTCAATAACAACTCCCAATTAGATTTCATCAACAATCAATTATATGATTATCACATAATTATATCCCGCATATCCCTACATTACCATCACATACCACATAGTAACAATTTCCCCGATATTCACAATTTCATCAATATTCAAATAATCCACAACTAATTATATAAACAATCAATATACAAAAGCCACGTATAATAATGTAAAGCCAAGTCCATGATCGCATCCAAGAAACCAATATATATAATATATACAATACTACACACACACACATATATATATATAAATCCAATTAGCTATACTTACCTTAAATCCCAAAATACTTCGATTCACGAGGGACTGCTCAACCCTCTACTTAGTCGTCACGTCCTATAACAAAATGTTATACGTATAATCAACATATATATAGAATATCATAAACTCTAAATAACCTATTATATAATGTTCGTACATTTCTATCAATCTTTTAATATTCAATTTATATTAAAGTCCAACCCCCTCTTCCATTTCTTTATATATATTTAATTTATCAATAAATTCATAAGAATTCATTTAATCAAACCCCTTATATATCCATAACTATCGTTTTTAATAACATTCGTAAATTATATTACCACTGAAACCTCATTTTCCTATTTAATAACATAATATTTCTAAAATATAACTTCCGAAGTATTTTTACGAATTTTCTGTCAATTTACCGTTGCTATACAATTTAATTAAGCAATAATACATAGAATTACATATTTGGTTAATCATTCCGATGGAATTGTGTAAATTAGCTATAGTAATAATTAAATCTAACAAATCTAATATTTTAATTACCCAACTATATCATTTTTATAGCAATTGTGATATTTAATTTGACACTAATATAAATAGCCAAAATCATAAAATACTCCGATTAAATAGTTCACCGCTTAATATAATCAACATTTAATAAACGAACTAATTAAATAATATAATTATATAAATTAATAAAAATTAAATTACAATTTCCGTACCTCTGTTTTCCGAAATGGGTGTGTGCGTCTAGTGTGTGTGTTAAATGTGAGTGTGTGTGTTTTGTGAGTGTAATTGTGCATGTGTGTGCAATTAATATACATATATATATGTTTAATGGTTGGTGAGGCGGTGGCAGCACATGCCACTGCCCACCCCCTTTTTTTTCCTTTTTTTTTTTTAATTCTTTTTAATAATTACTATTACGTCTTTCCTAATTTTCTTAATTAATATAATTAGCTTTCAAATATTATTACGAACTCCAATTTAGTCCATTCAAGTTTTATTATATCCCAAATTCAATCTATAATTTATTTATTAATAAAATTTAAATTTCTAATAATTACCAATTAGTCTCTCAATTACGTGAAAAATTCTACGGACGTCACAGATAATGTAGTTCGAGTCATGTTGGATAATATATAGCATTCGCTTCTTGTTTTCTATTTTCTTTTGGGTAATTATAAGGGCATGAGTTCGACAAAATTTTAAAATTCAAACTCAAGTTCGGACTCGACATAACCTGAAAAGGAAAAACTAAGTTTGAGCTCAAGGTTATTTATTAAGAAAATTTAAAATTTTAATTGGGAAGATAACTTTAAAACATTAATGTATTTAAGAATATTTATTAAACATATTACACAAACAAAAGAAAGATTTACCTTATGTTTAATCATAAAAATATTTTTATATATATAATTTTTTTTAATCAAAACTAGTTAATAAATTATGAAAGTATAATGGAAATTAATGGGAAATTGACTGTATAATAATATTAAAATATTTTTACTAATCGATTATTACAAAATATAAAATTTTAAGAACTTCTTACTTATGCTAATTCTACAAAATAGATTAGTTTAGTTAGCAAAGATGTGTAAAGATACAAATTAAATTATGTAAATATTTATACATAACTTGCTACTTTACATATTTCATTAATAAAGTATAAAACATATAAAAATATTCAGTATTTCTTGGAATTTTTCATTACTATAAAGAAGATTATGTTACAAATGTTTTTTGTTCTGAATTAATTATATAAAAAAATTGGTTAATAATATATATGTATATATATATGTAATTGAAAAGATAAGTTTCTAAAAATAAAACCAAACTTATGTAATAATTAAGATACTGCTATAGCAATTTAAATTATTATTTTGTTAATTATGTAAAATAAAATAGAAGAACAAGTAGTATTATATCTCAATGTATACAACAACATAAAAAATACTAAATCATTTATTAATCATAACTTTAGTAAATATATAAGTTAAATTATCAGAGTATTTTATAGAATTCAAAAAATAAGATATTCATTGAACACAATTCTAATATATTTTACATTATAGTATTAAGTATGTATTTATTTAGGGATAATTAGCCCGCCTTTTCTTTAAGTTTGGTGTAATTATACATAGACTCTATGTCATTTCAAAAATTAAATCTAGTACTTCTGATTGCATTTTCATCTAACAAATAGTTCTCCCCATTAGTTAAAATTCACCAAATGTGCTGATATAAGCAAAATAAAATTGAATGAAAATTCATATTTACCTTTGATTGACTTATTACTAATTTAATGTAGGTCAAATAATTTTTTTCTATTTAAACAGCTCTTATATATCTTCACGCAAGCTAATGCATGTGAAGAGGTATAACTTCACCCTTATAAAAGTTGTTTTGCTAGAAAAAATTTGTTTGACCTGCAATAAGTCGTAAGTCATATGCAGATAAATATAGTTTTCCATTCCGATATCTTTTACTAATATCTAAGAAATTCTATGAACTTTGACTAGTAGAGGGATTAAATTATTGGATGAAAATAAAAGATATTGTTACTAAATGTAATTTTTCTAACTACAAACAATTTATGTATAAGTACATCAAATTTTAATGAAGGATTGTATAATCATCCCATCTAATAAAATGTCTGTAAAACTAAAAATATATAAGTATTAAAAAAAAGAGAAAACTTGCAGATAGAAACATATGTGGAAGGCGTGATTAGAGTTTGTTGATTGGCTCTGCTTTTGATCTTGATCGACACCGTTTCCAGTTCGGAGTTACTTACATGGGTACTAAATTGAAGACACTTAACATTTTGAATGTCAGCCATATGATTGTATGATTGGTGGTCGCCTCATTTCAGATTGTTATATGATAGTAAGAAACCGAATGATGAGCTGCAGTTGTTTTTAGAAGTAGAGCATGCACATGTAATTCGTGATAATTCCAAATATACGCAATAAATGAGCTTTGAAGGCCTTTGTTTACATCATTGGTCTTATTAAATTTCTGTACTATGATTAAGGATTTGCGTGTGGGCCCTCTCCCTAATAAAGAAAGTGATGACATTTTACTATTCTTTAAGCTTTATGAGCCTAAAAAGGGTGAGTTAAAGTATTTTTCTTATTCCCTTGTTTCCCATGAGGTTCTATGTGGAGTAAATATCTATAGAAAGGATAGACATGAGTAATTCCCTGAAAAGTAAAAATAAAAGAATGGTATTGGCCTTTAATCTATTCTGATTTCATACCAGATATGCTGGAAGACTTTTTGTCAAGAGCTATGACAAGCCATAAGATATTCTAGGGAAGTTAAATCAACTTGCAATCTATGCTCTTGATGAAGAGTTAGAACTCTTCGAGGTTTGTTCCAATATATGAATGGAAGAGATAGTATTTGCTTATTTCAACATCCTGCTAAAAATCCTAATAGGTTATTGTTAGCTTCAACTTAAAATGAAATCCACATGCAATTGTTTTCATTAAATGGAGCTATTATTGCAATTGTCAAATGTCATGGAGATGAACATAACTCATGTAACGTGCAATTTCTTTACAAGGACTTAAAAATTGCTATGCATATGGAATATAATGCACATATTCATTTTAAATGGTGAAGATATCTTTCATAAAATGAACGTATACAGTTTAAATGTTGAAGATAGCTTTCACAAAATGCCCAAATATATTTTAAATGGTGAAGATATCTTGTGTTTTTTGCTTCTCAGGAGATAAAGTTTGAGCCCATAGTCATGTGTGCGTACATTGACATAGGACTTACATTTACATCTACCCAGGTATATGAAAATCACAAGCACAAGTATCTTGTCAGAACAAAGATTGTATTTTGACAACTTTTCGATTTCTTTTATTGCAGCCAGAGAATGGGGACATTATCTGGTATCAAAAGTTACGGCCTGCTCAAACAAGGAAGTTATTCGTTGCCCGGATATTCCATCTTTCTTTCAATACCAGCATAGCCTTCAAGTACATTTTCATAAAAGTTGTGTTCATATTAATTAGTAATATTTAACTGTATTCATTTGCATCTTAGGTAGAATCACTATATTGTAGTTACAAGATATATGTTTCATATGTCATATTTCATGCTTATGTTGATCGATTGTAAGAATATCTTTTCATAAAGCATCAAACATAATACATATTGGATTAACTTGGACCTTTTCGGCATATAGTTCATTCCGATAGCTCATTAATGTTTTTCGAAATTGCCTGTCACAACTAGCAGTTCTTCATATTTGAGCTTTTCTTTATTTTAAACACATCACTCAGAAGATGTCCAATCCTCTTCTTCTGTTCCCCTGGTTGCTTGTTTTGTAGGAATATTTTAAATATGTTGGGTGCTTCCTAGTTATTCTCTGACCTTGAACCAAAAAATCTTTCTGGCAATTTTTTGGTTATTCGAATTTAGAGAAATATGAAACCTCCCGTACTTTCCTCCCTCAGTTCCAAGACATGGGTGAGCATGCAAGTCAGGCTGAGTTCTTTCTCAACTTTCCTCCCTCCAAACCTAAACATGGGACAGCATGCACATCATGCTCACTACTTTTTCAGTTTCCTCCCTCTGGAGTTAGACGCGGATGAGCATGTACGTCACACTTACTTGTTTTTTAATTTCCACCATCTAGACCCAGATGCAGATTACCATGCAAGACAAGCTCACCTTTTCTCACCTTCCTCCCCGAGAACTTAGATGCGGATGAGCATGCACGTCACACTTACTCCATGTCTTCCTCCCTCCAAACCTAGATCGGATGAGCATTTACGACAAGCTCAGGTTCCTCCCTCCAGACCTAGATGCGGATAAGCATTTACGTCAAGCTCACTTCATGTCTTCCTCTCTCCCGACGTAGATGCGGATGTGCATTTATGTCTCTACATCAAAACTCAAATTATACGTTCCTCCATCTGGACCTAGGTGCTGATGAGCATGCACGTGCGTACTTCCTTCAAACCTTCAACTTTTAGTTATTTTTAATGAGAGTATATCTCTACTAGATGTTGTCCTTGTTATTCTTTCAAATAGTTCTTTCTTACGCAAATTCTCTTCGATTGGTTCCCTTTGTAGTGTAATATCAATAGTTATTTATAACTTTGGACTTCATATAGTAGCTTTGCATTTAAGTGAAAACCATATCTCAAGCTGTCTTGAGTTTATGCTTATCGAATATCTCGTGCCTAGAAAATGAATCATTATGTTTTTACTTGAATTTTATACTTAAAAATAGCAATAAGAGGGCTAACATAGATGAGACTCGTATTTGCCACATTGGAGCTTGCTATTGCAAGCACCCTATGTTGCAAATCTCTTAAGATGAACAACCCTTTTATATTGTACATCTGCGTTCTTGATTGCTCTCGAACTTATCTTTTATTTTTCTCTACGTGTTTCTCCTCCTTTACATTGACAGTGATGTGCTGCATATTTACTATTATATAAGGTACCTAAAGATAGCGTAGTTAAATTACTTTCCTAGCCCATATTATTTGTTTCATAAAAAAATTTTACCTATTGAAGTATTTGGATATCTGATACAATTATTCGCTTAAAATTATAGAAAATATAAAACATGAACATTGTCTCTCCAAGAAAGCATGAATAATTCTGGAGTATAATATTATATTATCCAATGATGCTATTGGATTTTTTGGCCCATGCCCCCCCCCCCCCCTTGGATGGCAGCCCAGTTGCTGCCCCGCCCATTACCCAACTCTTCTTCTACTTAACCCTAAATCACTACTTAACCCTATTCTTCCACTATTCAGTCGATGCCTCTTCCTCTCCCTCCTTTCTATCTCTGGTTTTGTTCCTCTCAAGTTTCTAATGCTCTTGAAAATCTCTCATCATCTCACCTCTTTCTATCTTTGTTCTCTATGTTCTCTCTATCTATATATATATTGGTCAACTATGGTTTTAAAGAGATAGAACAACAACAAAACTAAAACCTCTCTTCATGAAATACTTTGTGAGAATATTTGCTGAATGTGAAAGAAACTTCTTAGAGGAATTCTGAGTGAATCTAAATGAAACCTAAGTCGTCTCTTTGTGGGTCTCTGTGTATTGGTGGCTTTGTGGATTTTTTGCAACCATAAGGGTTGCCGACCTGTGGTGGTGCTTGGGCATTCGGTTGCCAGATCTGACTCCTGAGCCAGTTACTAAACTGCTATCCATATTGCTATTTCTCTGTTATTCTTTCTTTATTCATTGATCAGAAATTATTGTATAAGGGTTTCCAAATCCACCATTATCTCTGTAGTTATTGTTTCATTTCGTTTCATCACTTTGTGGATAAATTCCCAATAGATCTCATCATATCATCTTCCACGATTCTTTGAAATTCCTCGCTCTTTCTATCACTCTCTCTCTTGCTCCTTGTTTCTCGTTATCTTAGTGTGATGCCTATGTTTGTGTGCTTTATTCCTCTTCGACTTCTCTTTTATTTTCTCTCTTTGCATTTCTCCTCCTTGAAATGGTCCCTTTTATCATATAGTTGATGTTGTGCCTCATATTGACTATTGTATACGTTAATTGCTTCAACAAAGCATAATTAATTACTTTCCTAGCCCGTATTATTTATTTGATTACAAAAGGTTTTACCTATTGAAGTATTTTGGTATTTGATGCTATTATTTGCTTAAAAATATATAAAATATAAAATTTGTACATTGTTACCTCCAAAAGACAATGAATCATATCGGAGTATAATAGTATCTAATGATCTCATCATATTGGAAAACAATGTGTTTTCTAATATTTTAATATATTAATATTCATTCTAGTATTTAAATGTCTGTATTACACACGTACGGACTTTATTACAAAATAGACAAACATGATAAAATCTCAACACAGTAAACATGTTTTTGAGCTTTAAAAGCTAATACGAGATTCTTGGACACCTAAATTTTAAAGGGCTCGTCGACTTGTAGGGTTTCTTTATAACATTTATGACTTCTTTGAAATCTTGTAATATATTGCAAAATAATAGATAATTCTATAGACAGTAAATTAAAATTCTAACAACGTCCTTAAATTTTATTTATATTTACTAGAAATTGCTAATATCTCCTGAAATTCAAAATCTTATCTTATCTAGACAGAGTACTTCAAGACCCGATTTTTTAAGTAATAAGCGTGTAAATTATAGATTTTTTTATATAAATTTAGTCAAATATCCTCTAAAAACACCGTTCACTCACAAACTAAAAACCAATAACCAATATTATCAAACTTTCCTAGATTTTGTGTGCTTGTGCGTGTGAATACCTGGACAGTATTAGTTACTCAATGTACCCCATTTATAACATCGATTTTCTTTCAGTGACCCAAAAATAACGGTTCTAAGTCTTAAAAGTATTCCTACATTATGATTGGTAATATTGATCCACTTAACGATGCTATTCAAATTCCACTAATTATGAAGGTCAAAGCTTGATTCATATGATAAAGTTGTTAAAAAAGTAGCGAACCAACTCGGAGACGATGATCCGTTCAAACTACGGCTTACACCACACAATATCTACTCTCAGCGACCAAAAGCTCATCCTATAAGATATCGAGGAGTAGAAAACTTGTTAGAGATGTTGTTGCATTACGACCAAGTATGCGTTAATACAACTCTAAGTTCGGGTTCATTTGATGATGGTGTGAAACTAACAAATTGCATACATATGCAAGACTTGCAAATTTAAGCAAACATTAAATCTCCTATTTATTTTCCATATATAGCTAGAAATTAACAGTATTAGGCTGCCAAAACAAAGTACTATTGGTGATGTGCTCGAGCATCTCAAGGAGAAGGTAATATAGCTGACAAGTTATTATCGGGAGTGTGCGTATGTGTGTTCCTAGAATTCTAAGTTTTGTCGCATAACATAAGGTTATATGATTTTTAACTGTTGCAATGTTTACGTTAAACAAGTGAAACTTTCTTGTCCAAATGCAGAGCTGAGGTTGCTGGAAGTATTCTCACATAACATCTATAAGGTCTTGAATTCTTGCATCTTCTTTTTGATTCATTCATTAGTTTCGTAATATTAATATCAAAATAATATTCTTTTAAACTTTTACTTAATAATCCATATTAAATAGTTAAATTCAATTTATTTTATGCTAAAAAATCTTGTATGGGTAGACTACACACAAATTGCCCGTGTCGAAGATATGCACTCTGACTTGGAAGTTGAGTCCCATGTAGTCTTCACTTAGTAAATGGATGTTAGAAATTCCTTATGTCTAGCCTTCTATGTTTATTTTTTCAAGTTTGTAGACTCAACTTGTCTCTTTCTATACTCGTTGAATTCACCAACTTTCTTATCCTAACTAGAGAAATGTGACCTACCTTCGCATGTCAGATCTGTGAGTTTATCTTGATTATCCATTTGAATCATTTGTTTTTTGAGCACTCATAATCCAATTACGAGATAGTGTTCAAATAATTGCGTAAACAACCTTAGCAGACAAGAATAACCATTCTTTGTCAAATGAAATAACCATCATTGATCAAAAACACGTAATCCATATTGTCCAAAAATTGAAAAACATAATTTGATCACTCTAAGTTCCATAATTATATTCTATCAACTTTATTTAACATGATCACTAACAGCTAAGACTATATAGTCCTTTAACCAAAAAACAACAGCCCTGCCATTGATAAGTTTCAGGACCGTTTGTCTCAGCCTTATACTCCTTTCACCACCTACAAACCATTTGCAAATTTGAGCTTTACTGTTGGTATCCAATACTCAAGAAGTGTAGTAATAATCATGTTAAGGCTCAATAACATATTATACCTTGCTTATCAAGGTTGAACTCTGTCTCTTCTATTACCCCTTTTCATGTCAATTAATGCAAACATCTTTTGGAATCCATGACTGCAGAACTGCTTTCCTCTTCCCTTTGCCCATGCTCAGCTGGGCAATAGGAGTGCTCTATGCCCTTGCAATAGCTGATTCTATCTTACCCTTCTTCCTCCTCCAGCGTCTGACCCCTTTGCCTTTCACTTCTAAGGTCAAAGCCTCCCTTACCAATACCGACGATGAAGACTTTTCAATCGTTGCCTTTTACTAGACCAACATGTTTATCAACTCATGAAGGTCTTTGTCATGTACATTCATGTTATAGTTCACGATAAAAAGGTCAATGGAGGGAGGAAAAGACTGAAGGATCACGTCAATATACGTCTCTTTTTCAAGATCAGCCTGAGGTCCTTGAGCTTCTCCACATGGGATAACATCTTAACCCCATGCTCTCGTACAGAAGACCCTTCAATCATCTTGGCATCGAAAAATGCTTTTGTAACAACATATCCAATATGCCGGTCCGATAATCGCATAAACCTGGCTTATATGGAGCATTCACTTGGACATCATCCTGCCTATCGTACAATTTCTAGATATCATTGGTCATTGACCCTAGTACGATACTGTGAACCTGCCAGTTGTCCTCATGCCACTACTCGAATGTCAAACGTTCTTCGCATGTGGACCCTTTTGGCAAATTTCTAGGAAGAGACGTATCCAGAACATAGGTTTGGTTCTCGAAATCTAGGACAATCGTAAGATTTCACAACCAACCATTTGTAGTTGGTTCATTAAATTTATTAGTCTCAAGAATTGCAGTGACTGGATTCTTATACATTAACATCAAATGTAAATAGAAATTTCGTAGATTATTGTAATATTATATACCAAGTTTAAAACTCGGTTTTCAGTCATTAAGCCATCCTACTATTTCTTTAAAAAGCCTACTACTCTCAAGTGGGGTTTTCGGGAAACCATTTACTAGGGCTTGGAGTCCTCAAACGCAATTCTCCATGCCCCGCTTTTACGATTCACAAGAAAAAAGATTTTGTGGGAGGTAACCTATACCATTCTGATCCAATGAGATCCCCAAGTTATTTGCCTCGCCTTTTCACATGATTCCGAGGACTCCAAGTGAATCACACTACTCCGCGTTAGGCCCGACCCATCAATCAAACAAATATCTCAACTCCCGCCCCCCACAACTCGTGACACAGGGAAACAGGAGTATATTCCATTTGTTGACAACAATATTGTAGCTTTCTTTCATTCCAAACATGCCACGACTCGTGAGACCACGAATTGGTGAAAGTAGCATCCACACAACATTCTTGTGGATGGAAGGCTTATATTTAATAACACCATTTCAATTTTAATCCATTATGGGCCTAATATTTAATTTGGACCATCCAAGTGAGAGTTAAGTTTGTTGTAACAGAGACCTCATCATTATAAGATTTTGCATGCATCAGTTTTAATCATTGAGTATAAACATATGCATTCCAAAGACATCATACTACAAATATTAAAGCATACACCACATGCAAAACAAACCTAGCATGTCCCTGTTGGATGATCACAAGCCCAATTCTTAATAAACCACTGAGCTTGCAATGAGTCTATGGTCAATCTAGGGTGTGGTCCTAACTATTATAAAATAGTAACCCATTATCATTTTAATGGGCCTTCCTATTTGTTCTTCTTCAGTCGTGAGTTCCATCGAGCACCGTCCAACGGGCCTAGGCCTTCCTCTTCTTGTAAGCTTATATTGATTCAAAATAAATGAACCTCACAATGCTTACTACTCTCATTACAATTGAAATTGGAAAACACAATCAAAAGTTGGGGGGAGTACAAAACGAGGGAGAAAGCAAGCCTTATTATTTCAAAGCTAAAAACGAAAGAATGAATCAAAATAAAGAGGCACGCAATTGCCTCACCCAACATAAAATAAACCATGGCTTGCTCACCTTGGCCCATGTATCCTATGCAATGAAGGAATGACAAAGACACATACACATTTATTCTTCCAATGCAGATTTAGTCGAAGATGCCTCACGGAAATTCGAAGAACGATATGGTTCTTGTGGCCCAATAGAGAGTGGAAAGATGACATTACATGGGCTTTACGGAGATGGAGGGGTAAACACATCAAAAATATGTCTTATAGAGCACTACTTGCATCATGTGTTTACCACGTTTGGAAGGAAAGAAACCTGAGACGATTCGATCATATCGAGAGGACGCCTACTACCATAGCATTATTGATCATTGAGGACATTAAACAACAAATCCATAGCATCATACTATCTAGATCAGTCAGTACACGTGCTTTATTTCGATTATGACGAATCCCTTGGCCTGTCGAGGGATAAACCATTTGGGGACCATATTGTTGTACTGTACCAATTTTACTTAATGAAACTTACTTTTACCGAAAAAATAAAATAAACCATACTTTCGGCCAATTGGCTTTGTGATCATCCCCATTGTTTATCCAATAAACAATAATTAACACACATTTATATCAAATATAAACATGTTATCCTAATAAATAGAATCCAAGTATTTAACAATAGATATCCAATATCTAAATATCAAAAATATAATTAAATGCAGAAAATAACATACTAACAATGCAATTAAAAAATGGATATAAGCCATACATCCAATGTGTAGTTTATTTTGTTTGTCTGGAAACCATTTCCAAGTTAATTTAAGACAGAATTTAATTTTAGAAAAATTCAATTTAACTAAAATTAAAATTTTCCAAAATTAACAATTTCAGAAAAATTGCAAAAAAAAGAAAAATCCAATTTTTCGAAAAAAAAAAGGCACAAAACGGCCCAACCGTTCCAACAACAGACGAGCCGCACGCGCGGGGCACCCGTGTGCTGCCCTGTTGGCACGCACGTCGTATAGCTCAATTTTTCAAATTTTTTTTTGAATTTCTGCAATTTAAAACTAAAATAACCATGCATTACAGAAAATCCAATTTTAAAAAATGCAAAGATATCCATAATTTAAAAGCAAAATTAATACACATTTTCTAAACATACAATCATACTACAAAGCCATAAAACATGCTTTCCAAAAGCATATTAAACACGTTGTTCATGGTCAACACATAATAACATGTTAATCCTAAAGTCACAACACCGAACCGGGCTCTGATACCACTGAAAGAATTGGTATGGCCCAGGAACGCGATGGAAGAATGGAATAAAAAAATTATTTAAAATTGTTTAAAGGGTCTTCCCTTTGAAATTCCCTAGCGTTTGGTGTTTGTCCAAATCATAATAATAAACAAATAACAATGCTAGACAAGTGGCTAGAGGATGAAACAAAAATATAGAAACAAAATTGAAACCTTATCATTTCTTTCTATAGTTGAGCACCAACATGCATTGTTCCCTTTACGTTCTCCCGTTCACTTTAGAATCCAAATTAGAACCCCTCTCATTTGCCCACACCACACTAAGGAAGAGATATAGTTCATGTTCTATTGTTAGATATAACAAAAAATTAGAAGAAAAAACAACTCCAAATAAACACTATTGATTAGTGCTTTTGGATTGTTTAACGTTCTAAATTGAATCCAATTCAATATAGAACATAAGGAGAACATTTTGGAGAGAAAAAGGGAGCAAAATTTCGTGGCTTTTGTTGTTGGTTATGCATGATATGTGTGTAGTTTTTGTATATTACATACAATCAAATTCAAAACCTTCAACCATAATGAAAATAACCACTCCATTATCTCATCATGTTGAGGAGTTTCAACTCCTCCTTAACTTGCTCCAACCACCCTCAAATGGGCTTGGACTTCAAAGATGCAACGGGTTTGATTTAATCAAATTAAATCAAGCCCAACCAAAGTCCATTGGACAATAATTATTTAAATTAATTTTAGTCCAACTAAGTCCAAAGATTTATTTAATCCAATTAAATAAATCTAAGCCCAAACTCTAATTAATTGATTCAATCAATCAATTAAGTCAAATAATTTAAATTAATTCAATTAATTTAAAGGTGTTAAGCTCAAAATTAATTAATCCAATTAATTAATTCTTGAGCCATATATATATTCTCTTTGGATTAATTTAATCCAATTAAATTAATTTATTTTCTTATCCAATTAATTCTAAATTAATTCCACCAATTGCATAGTGATTTATGCGTGACTCTTTAGGTTCACCCTTAGCTAGACTTGAGCACTATATCCAACACAATTAATTAATTAAATTTAATTTAATTAACTATTTTCAATTAACCATTAATCGAAATCACCCGTCATCATGTGTGGCCGTCTAGCAACGGTACATGGCACTAGGGACTAGGTGAATGTTGGCATGAAAATTTAGGCTCTCGAGTTCCATACAGGTATGGTCCTTCCATAGAGCATCTCACGGCCTTAGTCTAGGGCATAGAATATGTTGTACTATGTTAAATACTTGAGATGCATTTACTCTATTGATCGGCAAAGGAAACTATTTTCTATTCGACTAATCGCTATGACCATTAACTTAGAGAGTCTAAACCATCTCAAAGAGAATAGGATATACATCCATCATATACTGATAGGGGATGGATTCTATCTGAAATCCACCATCCTCAATACATTATTCAACTACACTAGAAAAGACTTATAATGACCATATCGAAGACACAGGCATCTCTCGCTAGATCCAAGGTATAGCCATCATATGCATGCGACTGCCTTGATTCCTCAAGTCCAAGGACTAATCCTGTACTATCGGAGTCGGGGATTCAAGTAATACCAGCCAAGCCTCCAAGGGTTACATATGACGATTCCCGCGAGTCACTTCAATCAGCTAACAACCTTGTCAACTAATCCACTAAAATTGCATAGACATCCTATGTACGTTGCCGATGAAACACGACACTCATCCAATGAATGCAATATTTAGTCCAAGTTTCTATAGGACTCTTGATGCCCAGTCTCGAGGTCTTTGACTTGGGCATTTCAGACCAACCCTCAAAAGTTGATTTCATAGCTGTCATCCAATGTGCAGCCCAACTATATGGGTTTTTCAATTGGTGTGTGGACATTTGTTGTGATGTTAAAACACCGTTCATCATAAATAGTATATACAACAAACACAAGGTGACACAAATAAATGCTTACTACATTCATCAAGATAATATTACATTCACAAAGATTGCTGAATGGTTTCAAAAACCGCCAATCTAATTGGCTTTCTGGTCACCATTTGTAATAGTGTAGTAGTAGTCATGTTAAGGCCCAAACAAATTATACCTTGATTATAGAGGACGGACACTCCCTCTTCTATTGCCCCTTTTCACGATAATTAATGCAAAGATCTTTTAGAATATATGACTGTCGAGCCGTCTTCCTCTTCCCTTTGCCCATGCCCAGTTGGGCAATAGGAGTGCTCTAAGCACTTGAAGTAGCTGATTTTGTCTTACCCTTTTTCCTTTTCCAGCGTCTAGACCCCTCTGCTTTCTCTTCTAAGGTTGAAGCTTCTCCCACCAATATCAATTGTGCAAACTTTTCAATTGTTGCCTCGTACTAGACCAACAGTTTATCAACTCATAAAGGCCTTTGTCAAACCCATTTATCTTACAGTTCACGATAAACGGGTCAAAGGAGGGAGAAAGAGACTGAAAGATCACGTCAATTTACGTCTCTTTTTCAACATCAACCTTGAGGTCTTTGAACTTCGCCATAAGGGATAGCATTTTAACCTCATGCTCCAGTACAGAAAACCCTTCAATCATCTTTGGCACCGAAAAATGATTTTGTCACAACATATGTAATATGCCGGTTAGGAACCTCATAAACTTGGCTCATGCGGAGCATTATCAATTGGACATCATCATGCCTATCATATTGTTTTTGGATCTCATTTGTCATTGATGCGAGTATGATACTGCGAACCTTCCGGTTGTCCTCATGCCACTTCTCGAACGTCAAACGTTCTTCGTATGTGGACCCTTCTGGCAACGCCCGAGGAAGAGACCAATCCAAAACATAGGTTTGGCTCTCAAAATTTAAGGCAATCCTAAGATTTTGCAGCCAATCATTATAGTTTCTTCCATTAAATTTATTAGTCTAAAGAATTGTAATGCGTGGATTTTAAACATCTACATCAAATGTAAACAAAAATTTAGTAGATTATATTAATATTAAATATTAAGTTTAAGACTTGGTCTTCAGTCATTAACCCGTCCCACTATTTCTTTCAAAAGCCCACCACTCTCAAATGGGGTTTCTGGAAAACTATTTTCTAATGGGCTTGGAGTCCACAAATGCAATTATCTATGCCCCTCTTTTACAATTCACATGGAAAAAGGCTTTATAGTAGGTAAGCTATACCATTCTCATCCAATGAGATCCTCAAGTTATTTTTCCTCTGCTCATCACGTGAACCAGAGGACTCCAAACGAATCACGCTACTCAACGTCAGGCCCGACCCATCAACCAAGCAAATATCTCAACTGCATTCTCCACAACTCGTGAGATAAGAAAACAGGAGTATATTCCATTCGTTCACAACGATAGTGTAGCTTTCTTCCATTCCAAATGTGCCACGACTCGTAAGACCACGTGCTAAGCGTAGCATCCGTACCACATTGTTGTGGTTGAATTTAATAAAACAAGTTGAATTTTAATCCATTATGGGCCTAATATTTCACTTGGACCATCCAAGTGAGAGTTAAGATTGTTGTAACCGAGACCTCATCATTATAAGATTTTGCATGCATCAGTTTTAATCATTGAGTATAAGAAGATGCATTCCAAATACATTATACTTTAAATATTAAAATATACACTACATGCAAAACAAGCCTAGCATGCCCCAGTTGGATAATCACAAGCCCAATCCTAAGTGACCCACTGAGCCCGCAGTGAGCCTATTGTCAATTTAGGGCATGGCCCTAACTATTACAAAATAGTAACTCATTATCGTTCTAATGTGCCTTCCTCTTTGTACGTCTTCCATCCTGAGCTTCGTCGAACGGGCCTAGGCCTTCATCTCCTAGGAAACTTACATGTATTTAAAATAAATGAAGCCTCACAATCCTAACTAAACTCATTACAACTGAAATTAGAAACCCCAATCAAAAATTGAGGCAGTATAAAAGGAGGGAGAAAGCAAGCCTTATTATTTCAAGGCAAAAAATAATAAAAAAAAAAAAAAAAAAAAAAAAACGGGCCCACCAAATATAAACAAAATAAATAAATACATTGAAATGGTCATGGGAAAAAAAAAAAAAAAAAAAAAAAAAAAAACAAAGAGGCATGCATGCCTCATCCAACATAAAAATTAAACCACGCATTCTGCCAATGGGCTTTGTGATCATCCCCATTGTTTATCCAATAAATAATAATTAACACATTTATTTATAAATATGTTAAAAAACTAAATACAATCCATGTATTTAAAAATAGATATCCAATATCAGTTACCAAAAATATATTTAAATGAAGAAAATAACATACTAATGATGCAATTAAAAAATGGATATCAACCATACATCCAATGTACAATTTTTTGTTTGTTTGGAAACAATTTCAAAATTAATTTAAGGCAAAACTTAAATTAGAAAAATCCAATTTTAACTAAAGTTACAATTAGCCAAAACTAATAACTTCAAAAAAATTGCATAAATAAAAAAAAATCCAATTTTTCAAAAAAAACGGCACAAAACGGCCCAGCCATCCAGAACAGCCATGCACGCGCACGGTGGGGATGTAACCTGAGAGAATCAGTATAGCCCGGGAAACGATGGAAGCGTGAAATAAAAATTTTAAAAAATCGGTTCAAAGGGGTGTTCCGTTTGAAATCTCGGACGTTCGGTGTTTGTCAAAAGCATAATAATAACCATGCAAACATGCTAGACATATGGCTAGAGGATGAAACAAAAAGTACAAAAACATATATGAAACTTTACCTTTTTGTTTCTATAGAAAACTGCAACGTGCGTTGTTCTCTTTATGTTCTTCTATTCCGTTCACTTGAGAATTCAAACTAGAATTCCTCTAAGTTGTCTACATCACAAAATGAAAAAGTAAAGTTCTTGTTCTATTTCTAGATAGAACAAGATACAACAAAGAACCAAAAAGAAAAACAACTCCAAACACAACACTATTGTTTTGTGCTTTTAGATTGTTTTGGGTTCTAATTTGAATCCAATTCAAAATAGAACCAAAAGGAGAATATTTTTAAGAGAAAATGGAGAGAAAATCCGTTGCTTTTGTGGTGGTTATGATGGATATATGTATAGTTTTGCATATCACATATAATTGAATTCAAAATTTAATAACTACTAAGTTTACCTCCAAGGCAACTTATAGAACCATATTCATATAACCTCCAACCATTATGAAATAACTCCTCAATCATGTTTTCATGGTGAGGAGTTTCAACTCCTTAATTTACTTCAACCACCCTCAAATAGGCTTGGACTTCAAATATGCACCGGGCTCGATTTAATCAAATTAAATCAAGCCCAACCAAAGTCCATTGATTCATTAAATCCAATTAAATATATCTAAGCCCAAATACTAATTAATTTATCCAATCAATTAATTAAGCCAAACCTAATAAATTAATTCAATTAATTTAAAGGTGTTAAGCCCAAAAAATTAATTAATCCAATTAATTAATTCTTGAGCCATCCATCAAATGAATTTCTAAATAAACGATCTTAATCATCAATATCTCCTTGAATTAATTTAATCCAATTAAATTTATTCATTTGTTCTTGAATTAATTCCATCAATTCCATAGTGATTTGTGTTGACTCTTTAGGTTCACCCTTAGCAAGACTAGGGCTTGTGTCCAACACAATGATTAATTAAATCCAATTTAATTAATTTAGTTTCAATTAACTATTAATTAAAATTTCCGTCCCCATTAAAATGGGTCAAAGGTGTGTTTCCTTTGAAATTTTCGGACGTTCGGTGCTTATCAAAAGCATAATAATAAACATAAAAACATGATAGACAAGTGGCTAGAGAATGAAACAAAAGGCATAGAAACAAAACATGAAACTTTACCTTTTGTTACGGTATATGAGCAACGTGCGTTGTTACCTTTACATTCTTCCATTCCGTTCACTCTAGGATCCACATTAGAACCCCTCTAATTGGTCCCTACCACACTATGAAAAGATATAATTCTTATTCTATTGCTAGATAGAACAAAGAACAAGAAGAAAAACAATTCCAAACTAACACTATTGTTTAGTAGTTTTGGATTGTTTTATGATCTAACTTGAATCCAATTCAATAATAAATAAAAAGAAGAATATGTTTTAGAGTGAAAGGGAGCAAACTTCGTAGCTCATGTTATGGTTATGCACGATATGTGTCTAATTTTGTATATATTACATACAATTGAATTAAAAATTTAATAACTACCAAGATTGCCTCCAAGGCAACCTATACACACACATGCATATAACCTCCAATCATGATGAAATAACTACTCCATCATGTTCATCATAGTGAGGAGTTTCAACTCCTTTTTAACTTGATCCAACCTCTCTCAATGGGCTTGGACTTCAAATATGCACCGGGCTTGATTTAATCAAATTAAATCAAGCCCAACCAAAGTCCATTGGACAATAATTAATTAAATTAACTTTTGCTCAACTAAGTTAAAAGATTCATTTAATTCAATTGAATGAATCTATGCCCAAACAATAATTAATTGATCCAATCAATTAATTAAGTCAAACCTAATAGATTAATTCAATTAATTGAAAGGTGCTAAACCCAAATTTAATTAATTCAATTAAATTAATTCTTGAGCCATCCATCAAATGGATTATTAAATAAATGATCCAATCATTTATATATTCTTCTTGAATTAATTTAAACGCGGCAGAAGCGTGAAGTAAAAATTATTAAAACGGTTCAAAGAGGTGTTCCCTTTGAAATTCTCGGGCGTTCGGTGCTTGTCAAAAGCATAATATAAGCATACGAGCATGCTAGACAAGTGGCTAGAGGATGAAACAAAATATAAAATTTTACCTTTTTGTTTCTATAGATGAGCAATGTGCGTTGTTTTCTTTACATTCTCTCATTCCGTTCTATTAGGATCCAAATTAGAACTCCTCTAATTTGTCCAAATCACACTACGAAAAGATATAGTTTTTTTTTTTTTTTATTGCTAGATAGAACAAATAACAAGAAGAAAACAACTCAAAATTAACACTACTGCTTAGTGCTTTTGGATTGTTTTATATTCTAACTTGAATCAAATTCAATGTAGAACAAAAAGTAGAATAGTTTTTAGAGAGAAAGGGAGCAAATTTCGTAGATCATGTTATGGTTATGCCTGGTATGTGTGTAGTTGTATATTACATACAATATTGAATTCAAAATCAATAACTACAAAGTTTGCCTCCAAGACAACCTATACACACATATGCATATAACCTCCAACCATGATGGAATAACCACTCCATCATGTTCATTATGGTGAGGAGTTTCAACTCCTTAATTTGCTCCAATCTTCCTCAAATGGGCTTGGACTTCAAGTACGCATCGGGCTTGATTTAATGAAATTAAACCAAAGTCCATTAGATAATAATTAATTAAATTAATTTTAGCCTAAGTAAGTCTAAAGATTTATTTAATCCAATTAAATAAATCTAAGCCCAAATACTAATTAAGTCATTTAATCATTTAATTAAGTGAAACCTAATGAATTAATTCAATTAATTTAAAGTTATTAAGCTCAATTAATTAATCTTGAGCAATCCATCAAATGGTTATTAAATAAATGACTCAATCATTTATATATTCACCTTGAATTAATTTAATCCGTTTCTTTTCGAATTAATTCTATCAATTTCGTAGTGATTTGTGTGCGACTCTTTAAGTTCACCCCCAGCTAGAGTTGTGCATTGTGTCCAAAATAAATGATTAATTAAATCTAATTGAATTAATTATTTTTAATTTAAATATTAATAAAAAACGCTCATCATCATGGGTGGCTGTCTAGTAATGGTCCATGACACTAGAGACTAGGTGAATGTTGGAGAACATGTTAGTTCTCGAGTTCCATACAGGTACAGTCCTTCAATCGACCATCTCCCGACCTTGGTCTAGGGAATGAAATTGGACGTCGGTTTCCATCTTGGACCAGGCAACTATACTGAATACTTGAAATGCAGTTACTCTATTGATCAACATAAACTATTTCCTATTCGACCAATCGCTATGGCCATAAATTTAGAGAGTCTAAACCATCTCAGACCGCATAGGAGATATATATCCATACTGATAGAGAACGGATTCTATCTTGAAATCCACCGTCCTTAATATATACTCCAACTACAATGGACAACGCTTATTATGACCACATCGAATACACATTCATCTCTCGCCATATCCAATATATACCCAACATATGCATGCGACTTCCATGGTTTCTCAAGTCTAAGGACTAATCTTGTACTATCGGAACCGGGAATTCAAGTCATACCGACCAAGTCTCTAAGGCTTCTATATGATGATTCCCGCAAGTTAGTTCAATCAGTTAACAACCTAGTTAACTAATCCACTAAATTGCATAGACATCCCATGTATGTCGTTGATGAAACACGAAACTCATCCAATTAATGCAATACTTAGTTTAAGTCTCTATAGGACTTTCGGTGCCGAGTCTCGAGGTCCTCGACTTGGAACGTTTCAGACCAACCCTTAAAAGTTGGTTTCATAGCTGTCACCCAATGCACAACCCAACTACATGGGTTATTCAATTGATCTGTGGGCATTTATTGTGGCATTAAAATACCGTTCAACGTAAATAGTAAGCATAACAAACACATGGTGCAATAAATGAATACTTTCTACATTCATCAAGATAATATTATATTCATAAAGATTGCTACATTGTTCCAAAAAACCACCAATCCAATTGGCTTTCTGGTCGCCATTTCTAGGAAGGTGGTGGTCTTCATCCTCTAACACACAAAACGAAAAGGAGAACGCATGCTGGAGTGAAGAAGGTGGCTCCATATTGGGGAACATGGGTTCATAAAAGAGTTTAATTAAGCCGGATAAGGAAGAAAGCTAAAAATAGTAAACAAGAGCTTGCATTAGTATCTCGATCCAAATATGGGTTGGATTCACACTCCATGTTCTCAGATATATTACCATCCAAAAGAGAAAAGAACGAAATAAAAAATAGATGGGAATAAATTGCGTCTAATAGGATTTGAACCTAAACCAAAGGTTTAGAAGACCTCTCTCTTATCATCCTTAATCCTCTCATTTCTTGAACCTATTCATCCTAGATCAAAAATCGGAACTACCCCCAAAAGCAAAAAATTCTCGATTGTGAGACACATTACAATTTAATATTAAGAGGAATGATAAAAAAAAAAGTCTTTATATATACTTGCTAAATATAAGTAGGAGCACAATAACGATATTACTGATGCCTCACAATAACAACAATAAAATTTACTTACGCACCATCATATATGATCAGGGATCGACAACCTTTCGTGAGATTATGACAAGATAGTAAATTTAATTTTTATTTCAATACAATACATTTTATTATTGCGTAATACTATTTGGTGCAAATAATTCGATTGGGACTGAAGATGCATATATTGTACTAAATTAATTAGCAGAAAAAACAAAACAGATACGACAATTTCTTTTTGACCTAGACGAAGTCGTTGACATATTATATTTAGGTTCAATGCTCTATATATATGTCTTCGATTGCAAGTGTTAGTATTTTATGGCCCAGGACCCAATCTAATTGGTAGACCCAATCTAATTGGTAGGCCCAATCTCCCTGTCCACTTAAACTGACAGCCCACATGGAGGCCCTCACCATACCCGGACTTAACCCATTTACCCGATCCAGCTATTTAGTTTATATACTTACCTTAACTCTAAACCTAAGTCAGTCTGTCCATTTCTCTTCTTCCTTGCACCGCTACCAGTATACCTCATTCTCTCTCTCTGAAACTACCTTCCATGGAAGATTTCTTTTATCTTGTCCACCACCGTTAATGGTGATGGCTTTCCTTAGCCAAATCAATGGCTTAAGGAAGCCACCCCAACTCAACCTTCCAATGGCTCTTTTTCTTCATATAAATAGGAGTTGTTTCCTCCTTGTCCACACACCCTGAAAATCAAACAATATCTTGAGATCTCTTCATCTTCTCTTTGAGAAAGTTCTAAGTGAACTAATTGACTGCATGTGTTGGTTTTCTAGTTTAGATCTCTGTGATCCTATAACTCTGAGTGAGGAGCAACCGTGGGTTGGAGGTTTTTGTGGGTACGGCGCCAAGTGACCGATTATCCACTTAACTGAATCTGGCTTGTTCGTGAGCCCCTTTCAAAATTATGATTTTATTATTTTATCTCTTTAGCTTTGTGTATTCATTCATTAATGTATTATTGGTTTGTATTCTTAAGTAGTTTCGTACTCCAAATCAAGTGTAATAGTTGGTTACGCATTCGTTGATAAAGGATACCACTTGGGTTTTGTACCCTACAGCGGTATTAGAGCCTCGTTCTGATCCGCTCCGCGCCGTGGTGGTGGTAAATCTAAACCCTCCTCTCTCTTTTAATTTATGCAATTTTTTTTGTTATCTTTTAACCGAGGATTTTTTCCCCCAATTTATACTTGGCCGGACCCTTGAGGTCGTGGGTATCTGGTTGGAACTTAGGCTGGAAAGGCCTTGGACCTGTTAAGTTCATACTGCGATATCTTTTTTAATCTCGATCTATTGTGATTTATTCTGAGATCTGCTGTAATCATATATTTTTGAATCTCTGATCTTTCTGGGATACTGTGGTTACTTAATCTTGATCTGTGATTACTTAATCTTGATCTGTGGCTATTTATCTTGATCTGTGATTACCAATCCTCATCTATGATTATTAATCTTGATATGTGGTTATTTATCTTGATCTATCATTATCAACCTTGATCTGTGGTTAAACTTGATTTTTGGTCATTTACTGTGGTATGAGATTATCTTGTTCTTGAGCTGTGAAATCCGTGATTACTATTATTATCTGATATTCTCTATTATAATATTGAAACCTATTCTCTGAATTTCTGGTAATTCTCTAAAATCTGGTTTATTCTATTTGATATTTTTCTAAAAACCGAAACTTCCTGTTGCAATAAAACTAGTGATTTTTCTTTAAACCATTTCCTAAAATCCTTTTTTAATGTCGGGATATAGTTTACAATTCTTTGACGGTAAAAGTGATTTTTCTATCTGGCAACAGAAGATGAAAGCTATTTTGATTCAACAAAAGATGTTTAAGGCTATTGATGGTAAATACACAGATAACATTTCTAAAGAAAAGATAATGAAAAATGATGAGTTTGCCTATTCGTCCATTATTTTAAATCTTTCCGACAATGTTCTTAGGAAAGTAGGAAAACAAAACTCTTCTAAAGATCTTTGGGAAAAACTGGAGGATTTATACACTGAAATATCTCTGCCCAGCAAGCTTTTTCTTTTAGAATTTTTTTTTTCATTATAAACTTGATTTATCCAAAAATATTGATGAAAATCTTGATGACTTTACCAAACTGATTCAAGATATCAAATTTACTGGTGATAAAAACATTGATGAATACTCACCTATTGTGCTTTTAAATATTATTACTGAATCTTACTCTAATGTGAAAGTTGCTATTAAATACGGAAGGGATAGTGTAAATCTGGACACTGTTGTTAATGGCTTGAACAGTAAAGAGATGGACCTTAAAGTTTCTAAACCTAGTCAGAACAATTATGAGGTTAATCTTGCTAGAGGCAGGTCTAAATTTAGAAACAATGATTTTAGGAACAACAATAGAAGTCATAGCAGAGGTAAAAGCATAAATGGCCATTGTAAATCTAGAACAAGGGAAAACTCTTATAAGGATGAGAAAACCAAGGAAGACGTTGTTACAAATGTGGTATTAAGGGTCATTACATCAAAGATTGTAGGAAACCAAAACGTGATGACAGAGATAGAAACTTTGATGAAAAAGAAAAGGTGAATAACGTCTCTCATGAAAATTGTGAAGTCTTTTTGGTTTATGATGCAAACTCCATGCATTTTGTGAACAAATTTGAATAGCTTATTGACTCTGGTTGTACTTTCCATATGAGCCCTGTTAAAGAAATTTTCTCAAACTTTTGTTATGAAAAATCTGGTTTTGTTTCAATGGCAAAGGAAAAGAAATGTGAGATTATGGGTCTTGGTGACGTTTCTTTGAATTTCAAAGAGGGTTATAGGTTAACCCTGAAAAATGTGAGATATGTTTTCCTGTATTGAGTCACAACTTGATTTCATGTACTGCATTAGAAGAAGATGGTCTTGAAGGTAGATGGCGCAAAGGCCTAATGAAAATCATGAAAGGTTCACTTGTTGTTTTTAAAGCTGAAAAGAAACGGAACCTATATTTATGCTCAGTTACTTATGATTCAATGACTACTTCTGTGAATGAATGTGATACGACTGCATTATGGCATAAAAGGCTTGGACATATGAGATTGAAAGGTCTTGATTTTTTGAAAAAGGAAGGGATTTTGAATGATAAAATAAAAAATTGGATTTTTTTGATGATTGTGTGATGGGTAAACACCATAAAGTGCATTTTCCTACTTCATTCCCATCAAATCCTTCTATGTCTTTATGCATTTTGGATTATGTACATGTTGATGTATGGGGTCCCTCTAGTGTTCCTACGCATGGTGGTAATAGTTATTTTTTATCTATCATTGATAACTTGTCTAGAAAGGTATTTGTTTTTCTTATGAAACACAAGTCTGAAGTGTATGAGAAATTTCATAAATGGAAAATTTTTGCGGAAAATCAAACTGGAAAGAGATTGAAATCCTTTAGGACTGATAATGGGCTTGAATTCTGCAATAAAGATTTTTCGAGTCTTTGTGAAAAATTTGGTATAAAAAGGCATAGAACAAACCCCTATACCCCCCCCCCCCCAAAAACGGTTTAGTTGAACGTATGAGTCGAACTTTGCTTGATAAAGTTAGATGTTTACTTATAA
>NW_011628076.1:0-145393 GCF_000512975.1 Sesamum indicum | reverse complement strand
TCCCCCCCCCCCCCCAACAAAATGGTGTGGCTGAACGTATGAATCGCACTTTGCTTGATAAAGTTAGATGTTTACTTATAAGTTTTGGTTTTTCTAAGTCTTTTTGGGTTGAAGCTATTCTTACTGCTGCTCATTTAATAAATTTGTCTCCATCTGTGCCTCTATCTGGTAAGACTCCTGATTTTATGTGGACTGGTAGAAAATATCATATTTCATCCTTGCGTGTTTTTGGATGTTCTACATTTGTTCACCAAAACCTAGATAATTTAGAACCTAGATCGGTTAAATGTGTTTTTATTGGTTATCCTAAGTGAATAAAAGGGTATAGACTTTGGGCTCGTAGTCAACCGGGATTTAAAGTGCTAATAAGTAGGGATGTAACCTTTAATGAAAATGAGTTCTCTTGCTTAGATAAAACTCAACATAAAAAAAAAAAATCTACTTTCAGTAAGGTGGAGGAACACCTAGAGGATAACCAAGAAGGGGAAGAGTATAATGAAAACTTAGTTGAACAAACAGCAGAAAATGATGCAATAATCACTGAAAATTCTCTAGATGACGACCAACTTGCTAGAGATAGAGTTAGAAGAGAAACTAGGATCCCTTCTAGACTTAGAGATTATCACACTGCTCTAAATGTTGAACTGTCTAAACCTACTAGTGTTGAGGAAGCAATGAAATCTGATAAATGGCTTAGTGCTATGAAAGAAGAAATGAGTTCATTAAAACTGAATGAAACGTGGACCTTAGTTCCTAGAGCTAATAACTCCTCAGTAGTTGACTGCAAAAGGATTTTTAAGATTAAACAAGAAAACTCCATTAAGTACAAAGCTAGATTGGTAGCAAACGGGTTTACCAAAAAAGAAGGCATGGATTACAATGAGATATTTTCCCCAGTTGTAAGATATACCACTATTCGTATTATTCTTGTTTTCACTGCACACTACAACTGGGAATTGAAACAAATGGATGCTAAGACTGCTTTCTTACATGGTGATCTAGATGAGCATATTTACATGAGTCAACCTATTGGCTTTCTTGACAAACTCAAACCTGATTATGTGTGCCTTCTTAAAAAATCTTTGTATGTTTTAAAATAGTCCCCGAGACAATGGAACAAGAAATTTGATTCCTTCATGCATTCTTTAAATTTTAAAAGAAGCCATTATGATCATTGTTTATACTTCAAGCATGTTGATAGCACTCCAATTCTTCTTGTTCTGTGTGGATGATATGCTCATTGCTAGTCCTAGCCTGCATCTCATAAATCTTTTGCAAATAGATTTACACAAAACTTTTGAAATAATAGATCTAGGTGACGCAAAATGGATTCTTGGCATGAACATTGTTAGACATAAAGATAAGTCTACTATTTTGCTAAATCGAAAGTCCTACATTTTGTCTATTTTAAAGAAGTTTTCAATGGAAAATTCTAAGCCAACCTCTGTGCCCCTTGCTGCCCATTTTCAACTTAGTAAAAATCAGAGTCCAAATACTAATGCTGAAAAGGCAAAAAATGAAAAAAGTTCCTTATTCAAATGTGATTGGATCCATTATGTTTCTCATGGTTTGCACGAGACCTGACATTGCGTATGCTATTAGTTGTTTGAGTAGATACATGTCAAATCCTGGCCCTCCTCATTGGGAGGCCCTAAAATGGCTTTTGAAATACTTGCATGGCTCTGAAAATGTTGATATTTTATTTTCAAAAAGAGGTGAGAACACCCAACTTGTTGGCTATGTCGATTCTGATTATGCTAATGACTGGGATAGCAGAAAATCAACAACTTCATACATTTTTACATTTTGTGGTTCTGGCATAAGTTGGAAATCCCAACTGCAACATATAGTTGTTCTTTCTACCATAGAGGTAGAATATATTGCCACAACGGAAGCTTTCAAGAAGGCTATTTGGTTAGATGGTCTCATTGAGAAAATTGGTTTCTCCAATGAAAAATTCACGGTATACTCTGATTGCTAATCTTCAATACAACTGTGCAAGAATCCCGTGTTTCATTATCGAACAAAACATATAGATGTGAGGTATCACTTCATTCGAGATACCGTCACTAAAGAGGTAATAAAATTGGAGAAAATCAAAACTGAGAACAATCCTGGAGATATGGGTCCCAAATGTCTGCCTCTTGAAAAACTTCATACCTATCTAAAAATTCTGAATTTATTTCCAGACTAACATGTGCTTCCAAGTTGTTTGGTTTTCTACAGGTACACCCACGGAGAACATTTTTATGGCGATGATCAAACAATCAGATTCAGTTATAAAACTCCATGTCCACTTCCCTCTTATTGGGTCTTGGTCCAAAGTCGAGTATGTTAGTATTTTATGGCCCAGGACCCAATCTAATTGGTAGGCCCAATCTCCCGGTCCACATAAACTGACAGCCCACTTGGAGGCCCTCACCCTACCCGAACTTGACCCGTTTACCCGACCCAGGTATTTAATTTATATACTTACCTTAACCCTAAACCTAAGTCACTCTGTCCATTTCTCTTCTTCCTTGCACCGCTACCAGTATACCTCTTTCTCTCTCTTTGAAACTTCCTTCCATAGAAGATTTCTTTTACCTTATCCACCATCGTTAATGGTGGTGGCTTTCCTTAGCCCAATCAATGGCTTAAGGAAAGCTACCCCAACTCAACCTTCCAACGGCTCTTTTTCTTCATATAAATAGGAGTTGTTTCCTCCTTGTCCACACACCCTGAAAACCGAACAATATCTTGAGATCTCTTTATCTTTTCCTTGAGAAAGTTCTAAGTGAACTAAGTGACTGCGTGTGGGTTTTCTGGGTTAGATCTCTGTGATCCGATAACTTTGAGTGAGGAGCAACCATGGTGCTGGAGGTTTCTGTGGGTACGGTGCCAAATGACCGATTACCATCTTGACTGAATCTGGCTTGTTCCTTAGCCCTTTTCAAAATTACGGTTTTATTCTTTTATCTCTTTAACTTTGTGTATTCTTTCATTATTGTTTATTGGTTTGTATTCTTAAGGAGTTTCGTACTCCAAATCAAGTGTAATAGTTGGTTAGGCATTCGTTGATAAAAAATACCACTTGGATTTTGTACCCTACAGCAAGCATATGCATTTAACCTCTATTGATTAGTATTTAACAAAACGTTTCCCCAAAAAAAAAAAAAAACTGTTAAAATTACTGCATATTTCATCTGAAGTTAAAATACTCAAAATAATTACATAAATGGTCCATTATAATTCTATTGAAAATCATTTTAGTCCCTCATATTGATCATGTCCAAAGCTTATCTCTTTAAAATTCATACGTTATTTTAATATTCCAGTCCCTTAAATTTGTATTTAAAATTAAAATTGATTTCATCTTAAATTAAAATACTTAAAAAATTTGAATAAACGTGTTATTAAATTTGTGTTTAGGATGGATTACTTCAATCTCTTGTCTTCATTTTCTAACATTATCATCCTTAAAGTTTTTTTTTTATTTCATTTCAGTCCTCGATCGTTCAGCTTTTACGGCAAAATCATTGTTGGAATCTGGTCATATGACTTGCACATTCTAAAATTTCAGGAGTAAATGTGGCATTGTACACATATTCAAAAACAGGTTCATGTAAAAACTACTCTTGTTTGTTTTAAAAAGTGGTATGTATATAATAACATAGCTCCCTGAAAATGTAGAACGTGGAATTATATATATGACCAGATTCCGTTGACTCTTCCTAGCTATATAAAACAAAAATTGACTACATTAATGAAGAGATTATCTATGAAAAAATATCAAAAGACAATCTTAAAGTTGTCACTAAACTAAATATATATCAGGTGACAATATTTCATTTTCTCATATTATAGTGTGTCATTAAAAAATAGTTAAATGTAGTGAAACAAATAACTATAATTATTTTGCAGTGACAATTTTATAAATAATTTTTTTCAGTAAGTCTTGATAGTGATCATTTTATAAATACTATAAAATGATGAACTGATGATTATAAGAAATATATACATATATATTTTTTAGAGGATATATATATATATATATATTGCCGCATAGTAAATATAACAAATGACAACATTCAAATATTTTTTGAGGTGAAAGTGGTAAATTTATAATTAACAACAATCAATAATTTTAACAATCATATACTAATTATCAATATCAGATAACTATATCTAATTAATAATTACAATTATAAAAGAACAACAACTACTATTAAAATAGTATAACATTCCATATGTTGGTGGAGTTTGAACCTATTAATTTAAAGTCATGAGGTCTCAACTTCGCCAATTAAACTAGGCCTTATTAGTGACAATATTCAAATTTTACACTAAGTTTCTTTCTGTATTAGTGTTCTTTTTTCCAGTGATTTATGTCGCCCAATATATATAACTAGTAAAACTTGAACATTGTTACTAAATAAATGTCACTAATTTTCAATTTACTTATAGCACAAAGCCTACTCTTAGTACATTTAGTAAAACATGGCATGTGGAGAAATAATAGGTAAAGTCTTACATAATGAACAATGAGAATGGAACAGTCCCATTTTTTATCGCATTAGATAGGACAGTTCTTATTTTTGGCCCCAAATTTTATGGGTTGATACTTATAATCTCAAAACCCTAAAATTTTGATACTTTTGGATCCTATACCTCTATATGTTAATGGCAAAGGCAAAAACTTAAAAAAATTGTAAATTATAAATAATAAAATAATTATTAGAAAATTTAGTTTTAGTAGTAGGAGTTAATTTAGTGAAATTACAGCAGAGGATCAAAATTATCGAAATTTTTAGGTTTTAGAAGTATTAGTGTCGATGGATAAAATTTGAGATCAAAAGTAATAACCACTCTATTTAGTGGAATCAAAAGTGCTATTTTGCCAATGAGAATTGAAGAAAATAGCTCCTTCTTAATATAAGAAATGATCTCTCCATTAATCTCCGTCTCATTATTTTTCACAAACTTATCAGAATCTTATTCCATTAATAGTAAGTACTAGTACCTACTCAATCTCCTATATTTTTCACTGGGCAAAACTGTATATTTTTGTCTTGTAACCTCTGTATATTGTGTACGCCATTCTTAGGATATTCAATTATTATGATGGTAGATTTAGGAAGAATAGTAGTTTTGATCTCATAAATTACCCAGTTTCTTTCTTGGTCTCTTTTATTATGAGATGAGCACTTCTAGTTCAATATCTTATAAAAATTCATATTTTTGTCCCCATTCAATGTTTAATCTATAATTTAATAATGCAGGTAATGTGGCAAACACGGAGCTTTTAAATATTTCAAGCTAGAGGGAGAATTGATGCATTTTCTAGCTTGGGACCAATTTTTCGGCAAAATATAACCACATACATTTGATAGAAAAAAGAAAACAAATTTTCAAGAAAAATGGGACAAAAAAAAGGAGCATGTCTCTCTTATCTCACAAAAATTGGATCCCACCCTTCCCGTATTTGTATAAACTGAACTGAATACAAGCACATGCATGTTTTCAATAAGTAAGTCAAGTGGAACATCTATATCCTAAAAAGAAGAGCTGACTTTCCCTTCAGCCAAAAATATTTAACAACCACGTACTACATCATTCAATTAGACGAAAAAGTAAATGAGAATTAAAAGTACTAATTTTTATAAGTTACGAGACTAAAAATACTAATTCCACAATGAATGGAACTAAAAGTACTAATTTTCAGTAAATTTAGACCATTATATTTTTAATTTTTAATCTATATATTCGCCTAAAAAAAGAACTTAATTTTTCCGAAAACTCATCACAGAGGCTTACATGACCAAAAATTCGGGTTTTTGTCAATGGAGATGGAAACTTACATGCTTTTTGCGTGTGAAAATTAAAATTGCTACTCATTAAATTATAGGACTAATATTATTATTCCTCTTAATTTATTGGAGTAAAATTCAAAAAATAGGGATTCATGTAGGTGGTAAAATTTCACTATTTATAGGTCCTATGGGAAATGGTGCCAATTTTAATCCTAAAAATTTGATGAGAAATACGTTTAGTGCTCACATGTATATATTGAGAAAAGTATATGAATTTTCCATCTTTAATTGAAAGAAGTACCCAATTTTTTATCTTGTGAGGGGCACGTGATCAAATTCCAACCGAATCTGAGAATCTCCAAGGATCACTGTACAAAAATTGCATAAATTCAAAATATGATGGTGTAAATTTGTGTTGCAAGCGGTCAATGGTGTATTACTAATCTTATTTAAAAGATTTTATAAATTTTGATACGTCTTATAATATGTTTTTAGAGTTTATAAGATACTAAATTTTATTATTTAAAAAAAATCATGGAGTGTGGATAAAATTAATAATATTACGGAGCTTATAAGATGTTAGCAAAGACGAATTTGTTATTAATTTATTTGAAGAAAATTTTTAAGATCTTATAAATAAGTTAACAATCGCGTACTTTTTTTTTAAAACCTTATAAGCTCCTAATATTTTATTTCTAAAATTTATAAAATTCTTTTCTAAAAATAAAACCAAAATATTTCTTAGCATTTTATAAACTCTTAAATATGTTATAAAATGTTTTAAAGAACTGAGCTCACCCAAACACTTATCTGTAAACTGGAGAGAGGGACAAAGAGCCCTCTGACATATAAAATCCTCAACTGACCCCCGGGATCAGATTATATTTTTATAGCAAAATTAATTACATGTTTATGTATACATACCCAATGTTCAAAGAATTTTTCTGTGAATAAAACAAATGGCGTATGTTTTATATTAAATGCAAATGGATTTACTGATGTATAAGCCACCTCATCCAGTCTACAACCTGTGTATTACCTTATGATATACATTGGTAAAAATTATTAATTTGTAAGAAAAAAAATAATTTAACATATATAAGGCACACACTAAACAAATACAACCCATCACACCATATAACTTCCAACACTACTATAAATACCAAAATATTAATTTTTTAAAGTGGATACTATTCATTGATTTTGACTCTTTTTCTTGAAAACAACACCTCTTTCGAAAATCGCACTTCACCTGGTGCGCAATTGTGCCGTGGTAAATTCATAATTTTATCTCTTAGTAAAAAATCTCGACTACATCATTGGTGTCGTTTGTGGGAAAATTATCTCGACACTAAGTATGCAAACCAGATCTCGAGCCCGTGACGTCCACGATCTAGATGTGATCCACGAAATCCAAGTGAATGGAGTGGAACAGAACCCGCCTAGTGAACAGTCAATACCCCAGGAGGTAACCCCCTTGATGCATGAGCAGGCACCCCTCAATGGGGAAATCCCCCCATCGCGTCAACAATCTCCGCCTGCGGCCCCAACGGGAGCATTCCCCCTGAAGCTCCACCCCAAAAACCGATGATTCAATTGAGGCAGGAGGGCTTGCTAGCCTGGATACGCGACGCGTCTACACGAGCTGCTACTGAAGCCGTGGCCTAATTTGTAGCGCAATAACCAGTGAACCCGCCCCCTCCTTCCCCTCGTAGAAGTCGAGAATTATCCTCGGTTCCGAGGAGGAGGAGCAGAGGCGAGAGGAAGGAAACAGTCGGATCTCCAGACCTAAAGTTGGACAAACTCAAGATCAGAATCTCTATAATCGAGAATCTTCCGCTCCCACCACCTCGGGGAGTCGAGGATTCCTACTTGTCGTTAGTTGTGGCACCTCCAAGATGAAGCCCATTTGCCCCAAACATTCTGGCCGGTTCCCTCCCAGCTGGTCTCAAGGTGTCGAATCTATCGGAATATGATGGGACAGGAGATCCACAAGAACACCTACACAAATTTTTTGCCAAGATTGATTGGTATGATTTGAGTGACGCCGCTTACTGTAAGGTTTTCCGCACTACACTCTCGAACGCGCGTTGGCCTGGTTTAACCAATTGCCCGCTGGAATTAATTCTAGCCTCAAGGAGTTGGTTCAACGTTTCTTGCACCACTTCTCTATGAACAAAAAAGTTTCGAAAACAGTGGCATATCTATTTACTATCCGCCAAAGGGAATGCGAGACTCTGAGAGAATTCATGCAAAGGTTCATAGATGCAGTGCATGAGGTTCTCCATGTTAATCAAGAGTTGTTAGCCAGTATTGTCCAATAGGACCTATAACCAGGAAGATTCAAGGAGTCTATAGCTGGCAAGCCTCCCAGCACTATGGAGGATTTACTTGTGTGCTCCCAAAAATACATCCGCATTGAGGAGTCAAACACGATGGATCCTTTTTTCAACAGCAAAACGAAGGTTCGGGAAGAGGAGAAAGAGCCGAAGAAGAAAGAGGAACGCAAGCATGTACCTCCGGCGGGGTTCGCCTACTATACCTCTTTGAACGCTCCCAGAGGGGAGAAACTAGTTGTAGCTGAGCAACAGGGACTAATCAATCAATGGCCAAGGAAAATGAAAGGCAACCCTAAGAGGCTCAAGTCCAGCAAATACTGTCGTTTCCATCGAGATAGAGGGCACACGACGGAGGAGTGCCACCACTTGAAAAATGAGATAGAGAAAAGCGGATGCAGCGAGGATAGAGCTAATACTGTCGTTTCCATCCAGAAAAGCTGATTCAGCGAGGATAGTTAAAAGAATACGTCAACCAGGGATCCAAGCCCCAACCTCGGCACTCAACATCCACTCAGATAGGGAACGGCGACAACCTCCCCACCGCAGGGGTTATCACCGTGATTTTGGGTGGCCCTGCTGGCGGTGACTCGGCCAATGCAAGAAGGGGCCCTCGCTCGAGCAGCTAGGGGAAACCATACGCAAACCCCTATTCAAGTTCACAATATTAGTTTGAAGCAAGAGAATGAGATTTCATTCGGCCAGAAAGACTTCGACCTAATGAGGAATCAAAACAACAACGCCCTAGTCATCTCTACAACGATTTACAACTTTTGGGTCAAAAAAATTTTGGTGGATAGTGGGAGTTCCCCGGATATTATATTCCACGATACATATGTCCAATTAGGGATTGATAACGCGCAACTTCGGAAGGTGAACACCCCATTCACAGGTTTTAGCGGAGACATGATCCAACCAGTAGGGGAGGTGATGCTACCATTATCCCTCGGTTCTTATCCAAAGAGGTCCACGAAATTAGTGAAGTTCCTCGTGGTGAAGCCCCAACCGCCTACAACGTTATCTTGGGGAGACAAAACCTAAACCTCTTCTGAGCGATAGCGTCTACTTTCCACTTGAAACATAAATTACCCACTCCTGACGGTGTGGGGGAAGCCGTGGGGGATGAGAGAATGGCAAGGGAATGCTACGTGAATACCCTTAAAAGATCGTGCGAGAAGATGAGCAAAGTGCCCAATGAAAAAACAAAGAGAAAGATGACTGATGGGAGACGAGAGATAATAGATTCCCTGAAAGAGCACGTAGGAGCAACCTGTGGGGAAAAATACGAGTTGAAGCCGTGGAAGAGCTGAAAGTGATCCATCTCTCTATAGACGGCGAGAAGACATTGAAGATAGGCACGACGATGTGATAGTCCACCGAAGAGAGTTTAACCCGATTTTTAATTGAAAATGAGGAAGTATTTGCATGGAGCTTGATGTAATTCTATGGGATCCCACCCAATGTCATCATTCACCAACTCAATGTAAATCCTAAATCAAAACCAGTGAAGGAAAAAAAAAGGATATTCGGACTGGAGAGAAGTCAAGCGATAAAAGCAGAAGTGGATAAGCTGCTGGAAGCCAAGACCATACGGCCGGTGCAATAAACCGAGTGGTTGGCTAACGTTGTCTTGGTTCCGAAGCCAAACGGAAAATGGCGTCTCTGCATTGACTTCACAAATCTGAACAAGGCATGTCGAAAGGATCCCTTTCCCCTTCCACGGATCGACCTCTAGGTTGACTCCACCTCTGGATGTGAAATGTTGAGCTTTCTAGACGCATATCAAGGCTACAATCAAATTCCACTGGCCTCTAAAGATCAAGAGAAAACAAAGTTTTGTCACGGACCAAGGGATCTTTTGTTACAATGTCTTGTCGTTGGGCCTGAAAAATGCCGAAGCAACATATCAACGGCTTGTCAACGACATGTTCAAAAACCAAATTGGTCGAAACATGGAAGTGTACTTAGACGATATGCTGGTTAAGAGTGTTAAGGAATAGGATCACATCAAGAATCTATAAGAGTGTTTCCAAATATTGAAAGTTTTTGGCATGAAGTTAAATCCCGCTAAATGTACCTTTGGGGTGCGGGGGGGAAAGTTTCTCAGGTACATGATCTCCGAGAGAGGAATAGAAGCAACTCCCGAAAAAATTAGCGGTATCGTGAACATGCTCCCACCAAAGCCGGTCAAAGAGGTACAAAAGCTCACGGAAAAATTGGCTTCCTTGAATAGATTCATTTCATGATCAGCGGATAAGGGTCTACATTTCTTCAAGATACTTCGCGGCGCGGCAAAGTTTGAGCGGAACAAATCTAGCCAAGAAGCATTTTGACGAGCTGAAGATGTATTTGTCTTCGCGCCTTTATTGACAAAACCTAAAACAGGAGAAACCATCTACCTTTACTTGGCAATTTTGGAAGATGTTGTTAGCTCATATTTCGTACGACAAGAAAACAGAGAACACCACCCCGTGTACTATGTTAGCAAGATGTTACAGGGGGCCGAATCCAGGTACTCCCAAATCAAAAAGTTAGTCCTCTCTTTAATCACTACAGCGAGAAAGTTGAGGCCGTATTTTCAGTCGCACCAAGTGGTGGTGTTGACGAATCACCCCTTGAATCGAGTATTTTCAAGTCCGGAGCTCTCCAGGAGAATGGTCAAGTGGGTAGTAGAGTTGAGTGAATTCGGTGTTGAATTTGACCTCAGACCAGCCATTAAAGCACAAGTGCTAGCCGATTTCATCGTAGAGTTGGCATACGACGAGGCAAGTATTTCTACACCTTCTTAGAGTCTACACGTCGATGGATTGTCAACGTTGGAAGGAAGTGGGGCTAGAATAGTTCTAGAGAACCCTCAAGATGACAAGTGTGAGTATGCTATAAAACTGGAATACCCCTCTTCGAACAATGAAGCAGAATACGAAGCATTCTTAGCAGGAGGTAAGTTAGCTTTGGCCGCAGGGGTGAAAAAGATTATCATTTATAACGACTCACAATTGGTGGTTAACCTCTGAAAGCAAAAAATCTACTTGAAATGTTCGAAGAAGCCTCTGTTTTTTAGGTTTCGAGAACGGATAATGACGTGGCCGACCAACTAGCCAAGCTAGCTAGCTCGATGGCAGCCATCCGAAGCACGAGAATCACTTTTCTGTCATTGGAAAGGGCCGTCATAGAGGAGCAAGAGAAGATTATGTGCGCAGACCCTACTCCTCCGAGTTGGAAAGAAAAGATCGCCAGATTCCTAGCTAATGGAACTGTACCAGAGAACTAAAAGGAGGCGAAGGCTTTGAGAGGGAAAGCATCTCGCTTCGTTATGATAGATGGAGAGTTGTATAAACGTGGTTTCTCACTGCCCCTCCTAAAGTGCCTAACTCCTGAAGAGGAAAATTATGTTCTAAGGGAGATACATGAGGAAATTTGCGGAAACCACCTCGGAGGAAAGGCCTTGGCGGGAAAAGCCCTCAAGCAGGATTTCTTTTGGTCCACGATGCTCTCCGACGCGCTTGATTTGGTAAAGCGATGCTGGGCGTGCCAAGAACATGCAAACATTAATCACCAGCCGGTAGCGCTGATGCAACCCCTGGGAAGTCCTTGCCCTTTTGATCAGTGGTTTTGGACCTAGTTGGGCCATTTCCTGCAAGCCGCAGGACAAAGAAAGTTCCTGATCGTAGTGGTGTACTATCTTACAAAGTGGGTAGAGGCCGAACAGTTAGCAAAAATATCAGAGAAAGATGTGATCAAGTTTCTATGGAAGAACATCATATGTCATTTTGGCATCCCCCGCGTCATAATATCCAACAACGGGACTTAGTTTTTGGGAACAAACTTAAGGACTGGTGCAAGGGGCTGTCGATCAAATAATTCTTCACATTAGTTAGTAATCCCCAAACAAACGGACAAACGGAAGTCACCAACCGGACAATCCTTCAACACTTGAAGACGCGCTTGGGAACCAAAAAGGGGGAATGGGTAGATGAGCTCCCCAGCATTTTATGGGCGTATCGAACGACGCCAAGGACTCCTAAAGTAGATTTCCTGTTCAACCTATCTTACGGGACATATGCTGTAGTGCCCGCAAAAATCGGATAACTCAGTTGGCAAGTTAAACATTACAACCTAGATTGCAACGAGCAAGGATTGAGAATGAACCTAGACTTTGTCGAAGAGGCTAGAAAAAAGTCGCAATCAGGGCCGCTATGTACAGAACCAGAATGGCTACGGCGTACATTGTGAGAGTCAATCCAAGAAGCTTTCATGTGAGAGATCTAGTGATACGAAAAGCCGAGGCTGCGGGTCCCATTGGGAAGTTGGATCCCAAGTGGGAAGGCCCTTATAAGGTTCTAGAGGTGGTGAACGCAGGGGCGTACAAGTTGAACAACTCGATGGAAAGAATATCCCTCAAACATGGAACATAGCAAATCTCAAGAAGTATTACTGTTAAGTTCTCTGGATAGGTAAAGTCCACTTTCTGAACATTTTGTAATAGGGGGCGAAGTAGAAGTGTAACGATTTTATGCCTCCCTTGTGAAACTCTTGTAATTCATGCCCAAGTAATGAAGTTAATTTTTCCGTTGTAGTTAATTTCTTTGACAAGGGGAATCTATGGATGTTCGTGATGCCCCCTTGAGGCACCAATTGCCCTGGGACCCCTAAACGAAAGTCCGTTAAAGATCAAGCCCCAACAACAATATCCCCGGATATTTTTGCCCTCCCCGAATGAAGTTGGTAGAGATCCAACTCTGACTCGAGCAAAATCATCCCTTGAGGTAACACTCAATCAAAATACGTTGTGTAAAAAAGGCAAACTCATCCTAGAAAGATACATTACAAATAACATAAAAGCCGATTAAGTAAAATACTACAATCTTGAATTAGAACCGCCTGCTTACAAAAGTGCCCCATATGAGGCGAAGTGGTCAACCTAAATAATAAGCGTCGATTACATGTTGGGAGTCAATGTCATAGTAAATAAAATAATCCGATTACATGCTGATAATAAATTCTAAGTAACTCACGGAAAACTACTAAGCTTTTGAACTCGGGGAGGTTCAACCATCGGCAACTTCCACCACCTCTTCTTCACCCTCCGATACCTCAAGATCAAGGAGTCCAATGTCCTCCTCAACAATTCGGGCCTTCTCGCAAAGGTTCCGACAAAGGACTCGATGGCACCTTCTAATTGCATCATCGCAAATAGAAGCGCCCTATCAGTTAAGATTGTGTCGAACTCCTCCCATTCCTGAAACCTCGAGACACCTCCTCCATTCCTGAAACCTCGAGACTGCCTCCTGATGAGTCTTAGAAATAAAAGCAACACCGGAGGCCGAGGCCAAACATTTCCTTCCAGTAGATACCTACCTCTCGAATCGCTGCTCCAAGAGGTAATATTTTCAAAAGCCTCATCCCTCTCCTCCTTATGTCGGGAAAAGTCACCTTCCCGCTGCTCCAAAGCAGCCTCCAAACGCCTCATTTCCGCCAACCAGGCAGCTCGTCGATTTTTGGTCGCCGTAGTCACAACCAGAGCCTACAAAAATAAAACAAACTACTCAAAACCAATAATATTAAACAAAGTGGGTAGGTAAAAAGCACAACACAAACCCGAGCCATGTTTTCAGCCAGTAACTCATCCGTCTACTCTTTCGAAAGGTCCACAACCTGACTTAAGTCTTCATCACTAACGACACCTCGGGTGTGGCTGAAATAGGAAAAAGCCCAAGGAAACGACGCCTCTTTGCCTCTTTGGAGCAGGAGAAGGACCAACCGGGGAGTCGAAAAAGAACCGGAATGGATGCTCCCAGTGGTAGTGGCGACTCTTGGTCGCATTTCTTCTACTCCCTAACCGCCGCCTTCCGGACACGTACGACGTCAAGCTCAAGCTTCTTACCTAAACCAGAATCAATTTATCGCAACAAAACCCAAATGAAATTCATGCAAAAATAAAAATGCAAGAGATGTAGGGGAACAACTTAAACACCGTATGACAATTACAAGGGAATACCAGAAGGGAAATAGTGAGTGATGTCCACCATTCGGCCAAACAACCCCGCCGCCATAAACCCCTAACGCAATTTTCCAAACTCCTTACGGTGAGTAATCTTGATATGCGAGCTACTCCACTCCGATACCAAATCTAATATAAAAAACTTTTTTCTTCCAAGTATCTTTAGAGGAAACAAATCCGTCCAAAAACTTATAAACTTTCTGCGGACTGAAGTAAAAATACAACCCATCATCCGAAGAAACAGACACTTCCGCCCATGAAAGCTCTCCAGAGTTAATGGTAGACCCAATTCTAAAAGACAACATCGCCAACCTTCAAAACACATAAACAAATTCGGCGTAAATTGGCTGACACAAATACCATAGCTCCAAATCACCTTGGCAAGTAAGGATGAGGAGAAAAAGAAAATCCAATATCAAAATAAGTAGCATAAACAGTAAAACACCCAGCTGGAGGATCTCTAATCCTCCGACCCCGAGAGGGAAGAATGAACTTGTGTGCGTAAGGTACCCTAAAAGTTATGCGAATACCGGCAAGCTGCTCTCTAGTCAAAATGTTGTCACAAGTACCGATATCTACCGTGCGACACCGAGGAATGCGACAACCAGGAACACCCTAACGCCCATCAACTTCCAAAGCCACAACTACACTCGGCCGAGCGAACACCCCGTTGACTTCGGCCTCCTCACTGTCACCTACAACCTCTTCCCCCTCACTCTCAGTCTCCTCTTTCTCACTGACGACCTCATCTTCACTCTCACATCACTCACTATAAGTCTCCCCATCCTCACCGTCAGATGCTATTTCATCAAATTGTTCGCTACATCTAAACCCCGTCGAATAAACTCAAAATCAGACAAATCCTCTAAATTCTCACCTGAGTCAAAAGAAGGACACTTAGGCAAACTCGTAATCGCGGCAATATGTTCGGGTGAATAAACTTCTAGATATGGTGGAAGATCACCCCAAACATCAAAAACTTTTTCGGCAAGTGGAAAAAAGCCCGTAACTTTCCCTCTACCGAGCCCCAATACCGAACAACCCGAGATGCGACCGCGAGTTGGGAGGGGGACCTCACCCCTAGCCTCATGAGCGTGCTCTTCTGTCTCGCAGCGGAATGTAATTCTCATATACTTTTTGCCCATGCAACGTCTTAGGTTACGCCTAACCTTCGACCAGCCTTTGCACATATCAGAGTATGACGACTGTCCGTTGCATGTCCTCGACACTAAATCTCGCTAGAGTGACATTCGAACACACCCCTGTGCGGCACCGCGTGCCCTTGCACTCGCCTATTCGAAATACCCATGTTCGTCGAGGCTCTCGGCACTCATGCCTCTACATCTCTTAGCCTGCCCGGACTAGCTAGTTTGCCGCCATGCGTCTGCCCACAATCTCGGAACCTGCCGATGCATTCCTCAATGGCAAGGAGCCTCCTCGCTCCGCCTCGGCATTATGGCGTTACTCATGCGCCCGCAACTCCCTTCTCATACCCAATGCTCACTCGGTGCATCCTAGGCGCACGCCTTCTACGTGGTCGCCTTCCATGCCTCACTTGAGTAGGACCGCATCATAAGTGCGAGACCCATTCAATATGCCGACATCCGGCCTTGATCTCGAACGACATACCCAACATGCTTTCTAGCCTTTCGGCTTGGCTTCTCAATATGCCCACAGTGCGGCGTCGTCCCACGACCGCTCGGCTTTAGCCAATGGACCCCCATGGATGGCTAGAACTCGATAGTGTATTCCATGAGTTAGATCACGAGGTCTTGAAGTGCTTTACCTCGACCACCCAGCCAGCGGGGCAACCTTGCGCATCACACGGAGCCTCTCGGCAGTATTGGCGCCCAAAGCCATCCTGGCCCGACGCTGCCCTTCGGGGCCTCTAAGTATTCCTCTTGTGCTACCTAGAGCCAGCTCTTGAAGGCCCCCATCATGCCCCCAAGAGAAGCTCATTTAGTGCAGCAGTCGTCTAATGCTCCTGCCGTCGTGCATGGGGTGGGCTGGCTGGAGCTCACCACTGCATGCCCCCCTTATAATAGACTTAAAAATATTTTCTCTTGTTCCAAGAGTAAAACACTAAAAGGGCCTAGGAGTGCACTTTTTCCGCATCTCCTTCAACCAACGTCCATATCTTGTCCCGTCTGAACCGTAGCGTAGCCTACGATTCCACATAATAATTATAGAGTTTCAGCCCCATCCGATCATCCATGGCTGAGGAATTGCCAACGCAATACTCTGAAACTACAGTCTCGCCACTACACTGGCAGACTCTGAACATCGCCATTGTTCCCTACCGAAATGGAACCATCTACCTCTGAAATATTTGGGAGGTGCTCCCAACACTTCAAGGATCTCGCCATAGAAACAGTATTGCAAATCTGCAAGGATAAAGTACTCTGCTTCATCGCCCTTTTATCTCAGTGGCCAAACATCCTCGGAATGACTTCATACTTGGCGGATAGCATCCCCCCACATCAAGGAAGTTCCCATACGAACAGTATTGCAATCCCCAATCGTAAAGAGTCTCAGCTCGAAGACCATTTGCACACCTTCGTGCTGGGCAGAGGTATCTATCTAGCCTAAGGAGCGGTCAGTGACACTCTCCCCCACTCGATCTGTTGACGTCTTCGTGAACACATACACGAAGGATTCAGGTGTAAGCAGCGCCCAATACTCCCTCTCAGTATCACGCGACACCAGACCGACCTCCTGCTCTTTCGAGCGCTCCAGTCGTGAAGTGCCTCTCCAGCATAACACGTTATCTACCACAATAGTGCCTCTGCTGCATTTGGTTTGATCAACTCAACTCAAGCGCAAGTTCGTGTACTCTGTCGACACCCTCTTCCCAAATCGATGCTAAGCTCACCCACAAAACATAATGTCTCTGATATACTCATTTAACACAGAAACTTAAAGCGGAAGTCTGCGCCTCTCTCTGCATTCTCTTCCTAAGGTGGCGGGTAACTCTCATCAAATAGTGCCTCAGTGCACTGCATTTCTCATTGATGCTCAAGTTGGAAATCCGTGTACTCGTCTACACTCTCTTCCCTAATGTTGCTCATGTTGGAAATTTGTGCCTCGCTCGGCACTCTCTTCCCGACTATTGCTAAATCGTTGTCAAACGGGTAGCTCTCCACAATAGTGCCTCAATGCACTGCATTTTGAGTTATTGCCTCGAATTGGAAGTCCATGTACTCTTCTGTACTCTCTTCCCTAATGTCGCTCACTGAAGTAGGAGTCTGTGCCTCGCTCTGCACTCTCTTCCCAACTGTTGCTCAACTGTTGTTGGAAGTCTGTGCCTTTCTCTACACTCTCTTCCCAACTGTTGCTCAACTGATACTGGAGTGTGTGTACGCTTCTTACACTCTCTTCCCAACATTCTCCACTGATGGATAACAATTGTGCTCCAAGTCTGTCAAGTGCGCCTTTGACACCTCCAATGTCCCTCAAGATAGTGCCTCAAATACACCCGAATTAATCTGAAACGAATGAAGTGTTTGATGTCCCTTAAAACAATGCCTCAAATACCCCCGAATTGATCTGGAATTTGCGAATTGTGGAGTCTGTGCGCACACTTCGCACTCTCTCCCACAATGGATGTGTTGTCGTCCTCGGCAAGCACGCAAACCTGCCTCTACGATAGACCATACTTAAACACTTGCAAACACATAGGCGGATGCACAACTATCGAAACCACGCTGCTCGTAGACTGAACGTCTCTTCAAAAGGTTCTCGCTCAACCCACCACAAAAATAGGACCTCTGCCCCCAATTTAGCCGACAACCAAGCTCAAGTCCTAGCTTGGCCGCAAAACTCAATCTCATGTCCCGGTCCGAGAGCTGACTACAACTGCAAGGTTGGGATTCTCGATCTCCAGCCCGACCATAACATGTCTAACATCGACGACACGATTAGGATTTTGTGTCCCTAACCAGGCCGAATATTCAAACACGATAGACCCCCTCGGAATCCTTAAACAAAAGAGCCCATAGTATGGTGTCAGAATCTCCTTGAAGAACATTCTCAACTCTGCTAGAACTTGGGCTCCTGACGAGTTCCCAAACAGACGGCTTAGGGGGCTGCCCCCATTCATGCTCCGGACAAGTGATCATTCTCATGTAGCGGATGCTCACGCCCCTTAGTTCTTGAAGCATGTCGTCTCTCTTTACACGCACCATCATCTACCACAATAGCACTTCATCACATAATTCTGCTCGGCCACACACGGCTCACACTGAAAACTGCCCACAAAGGAAAGGGGTCTCAACGTCCACTCCTCGCAACCCCAAGGGTGGCTTGTTCCAAACACCTCATGTGCAACTATGCTTCGTCACCTGAATATTCAACACATCCTTCCTAGCTGGAAGGTTCTTCAAACTCACAAGCAGGTGGCCCTTCATCCATCACTCTCCACAAGGTGGTATCTCGCCTACCTAAACGGCCACAACGCCTAGATTGCCTCCTGACTTGCGGCACATCCGCACACATTATTACTTCTCTCGCAATCGTGGCTCTCGGAGTCCACCCGACGTATCAGCATGTCCCCCTCTCGCTCAGGAAAGCCAAGATGAATTCTGAATCTGATATTCAATCCGTCCAAAAAAATTTCGGACCACAGTTTACAGCTTGCCTAATATGCTCACACAACTGCCAACTAACAAACACGAAGTTGGACCGTAGCCGCTTGCTCTCTAAAGCAGCCCAAACGCGCACGAAAGGACTCTACCCCAACAAAATCTCGGTGGCAGACATACCCTAAAATCATACCATCTCACTCCGGTCTGATCTTTTCTCAAATGACGGTCTCAACTGATACCACTTGTCAATTGAGAGTTCTCGTCCTCTAGGTTCGCAACTCGCCTCGGCCCATGAAGGCAACAACGCTCTGATACCACTTGTGAACTGGGAGTTCTAATCCTCTAGATTCGCAGCTCGCCTTGCCCCATGAAGGCAACGAGGCTCTGGTACCACTTATCACGGGCGTGCTCTTCTGTCTCGCAGCGGAATGTAATTCTCATATATTTTTCACCCGTGCGGCGTCTTAGGTTACGCCTAACCTTCGACCAGCCTTCGCACATATCAGAGTATGTTGACTGTCCATCTCGTTTCCTCAACACTAAAGCTCACTAGCACGATATCTGAACGCATCCCTGCGCGGCACGGCGTGTCCTTGTGCTTGCGAATTCGAAATGTCCATGTTCGCTGAGGCTCTCGACACTCATGCCTCTGCGTCTCTTAGCGGCTTTTCCCGACTAGCTAGTCTGCCGCCATGCGTCTGCCCACAATCTCGGAACCTGCCAACACATTTCTCAATGGCAAGGAGCATTGTCCCTCCGTCTCAGCATTACAGCGCTACTCATGCACCCGCAATGCCCATCTCATGTCTAACGCTCACTCGGTGCATCCTAGACGCACTCCTTTCTCGTGTCCGCCTTCCATGCCTTGCCCGAGTAGGACCGCACCAAAAGTCCGAGGCCCATTCGATATGCCGACATCCGGCCTTGATCTTGCACAGCATGCCTGACATGCTTTCTAGCCTTTCGGCTTGGCTTCAGAATATGCCCACAGTGCGGCGTCGTCCCACGACCTCTCATCTTTAGCCAACAGACCCCCTTGGATGGCTAGAACACGCATTCCATGAGTTGGATCATGAGGTCTTGAAGTGCTTTGCCTCGATCACCCAATCGCAAGAGAGGTGTTGCCGCTGATGTCTCGTAGTCGGCGGGGATGTCTCGTAGTCGGCGGGGCAACCTTGCGCATCACATGGAGCCTCTCGGCAGTATTGGCGCCCAACGTAGGCCATCCTGGCCCTACGCTGCCCGTCAGGTTCCCATGCCCTTTGGGGACTCTAAGCACTCCTCTTGAGCTACCTAGAGTCGGCTCTTGAAGGCCCCCATCATGCCCCAAAGAGAAGCTTATTTAGTGCAGACGTCGTCTCATGCTCCTGCCGTCATGCATGGAGAGGGCTGGCTGGAGCTCACCACTACATGCCCCCCTTGTAATAGGCTTAAAAACATTTTCTCTTGTTCTAAGAGTAGAACACTGAAAGGGCCAAGGAGTGCACTTTTTCCGCATCTCCTTCAACCGACGTCCAAATCAGGTCCCGTTTTAACCATAGTGTAGCCTACGACTTCCACATCATTACTATAGAGTTTCAGCCCCATCCCATCATCCATGGCGGAGGAATTGCCAACGCAACACTCTAAAACTACAATCTCGCCACTGCACTGGCAGACTATGAATATCGTTGTCGTTCCCTACGAAAACTGAACCGTCTACCTCTGAAACATTTTGGAGGTGCTCCCAACACTCCAAGGATCGCGTCATAGAAACAGTATTGCAAATCGCGAAGGATAAAGAACTCTGCTTCACACATTTCTCTCCTACTTGCACGCAGGGTGGCGCTTGATCATCGCCCTTATATCTTTGTGGCTAGACGTCCTTGGAATGACTTTATACTTGGTGGATAGCATCCCCACACATCAAGGAAGTTTTCATACAAACAGTATTGCAACCCCCAATCAGTAAGAGTCTCTACTCGAAAATCAATTGCACACCTGCGTGCTAGTCGGCATCCCCTAGCTGCCCGCACGTCCTCCTGAAGTCACTGCCGTCCGTCAAGCCCAAGGAGCGGCCAGTGACACCGAGGCACCGCCTCGGGCCGGCACTGGGGCTCCCCCCCTCCGGCTCAAAATCGCGCCCCGCGCCTCCCCCTACCTTCGTCGTGGGCCCCTTCCGTCGGGCATGCCGTCGTGTGTGGACTATTTTCACATTCACCCTCTCCACTCCACATTTCAATCAAAGAAGCAAAAAACAAGTAGAGCACCAAATGAAAGAAGAAGCAAAATTTAACTAAGGAAGAGAGTTAACTTTGCTAGGCATTGTGCGGAAAATGATTTTGGGAGCTATAAATTGATATGGAGGGAATGCAAATGAAAGGAGAAAAAAAAAAGTGAGTCGGTGGGAGACAATTAATAGCTCCCACCCACCTACTCCCATTTATTATGCTTAGTCAATTTTCTTGATTGTTTACTCTTGCACAAAATATTACACCGACGAGTGCATATTCCATCCCAGAATGGGGGGTTGTATGATATATATTGGTAAAAATTATTAACTTGTAAGGACAAAAAGGTTTGACTCTTTTTTCTTGAAAACAACACCTCTCTCGAAAATCGAACTTCACATGGTGCGCAATTGTGCAGTGGTAAAATTCTCAATTTTATCCCTTAGTAAAAACCTCGACTACATCACCTTGTGTGGAGACTTGGGAGGCTTTCGAACCTTTGAGGTTTTCACTTAACCCTGTCCAAGAGAGACCAAAGTATTCATGCACGTTAACTCAATCAGCATATAAATGATAATAAGAAACTGCTATAAAATCTTAGAACAATTGAAGATGAATTAACCTGAAGATGAAGATGTGAAGAGCAAGAGGAGAATGAGAGCTGTGATCTTCATTGTCGTGAGGGAATATTGTGCAGAAATATGAATTTGTTTGTTTTAAGATTGAAGCATATGGGCATAGGTTACGTCCTTTTATTCTTGGAGAAGTGGAACTGTGCCACAAAAATACATATCGTGGATATCGCTCAAAAGCCTTGTTGAAAAACTTTTTCGAGCTCCATGTCCATTATGAATCACCACAAAGTCAACTATCATACTAACGTAGTGAACTTTATGTATTGAAAAAAAATGAAACCTACTCATGAAATATCACTATGTTTGTTTTTATTTTTAGCTAATTTTTAAAAATGGATCGAAACATATTTAATATTTGGGCTTGTTACGAAACGTCTTATGATGTTTTTACACTGTCCGCCAGCAGCCTTAAACATCGGCCAACGAAGCTTGAAATATAAAAACCTAATGGTGGAGATCCATTTAAAATTCATTTTCTCTCTCTTCATAGATTGCCGCCGTTCACTGTCGTTGCTACACCATCATATTCCTCTCATCCTTGCGAGCATCTCTATACCACCCATTCATATTTTTTGTTGTGTTTGGGTTATTTTGTTGTTCAAGAAAGTTTGTGTGGTCGTCTTCCATTCCTCCTATTCCTCCACTATTCGACCAACCCACAATCACTCATACCACCATCATCATTTTTATTTTTTTTTTAAATTTCAAAAAATAGGATTTGACAATGAATAGTAAATTTTGTATACAAAACCAAACATACAACCTATTTACACTATTGGAAGTTATTTCAAAAGACAAATTTAAACATTAGACCATTTGTAGCACATTTATTCATGTCTATTCTTCTCTCTATTTCCACAACATAACAAAATACTTCAAAAATAAAATCAAGCATAATGATAAATTTTTTAAGAGTTTTTTTGGGTTTTGTTGGCCTAGACTGTCGCGATCGTGGTTTGGTATACAATCATAATTAGTCATTTCAAAACTGCCCCTTCCAATTAAAGGTGGGGGTTCCAAGAGAGATCTGATCTCCCAATTTTTTTTGGCACACACTTTTGTGAATCGATCATCTGAAGAATAATTAGGCTAAAAATTAGGATACATTTTGGGAAAATCAAATTTCCATAGATCGAAGAGAAGCAAATTAAAGGCTTTCATAAAAATTCTCGTTGAATCGAGAATGAAGTTTTCATTCTATACATGGCAGATCATGAATTAGTAACTTCATCCAATTTCCAAAGAAAATCCCAATTGTCTCGAACTTTCCATTTGGAATAATAGGATCAAGATCAAACCTTATTCCATGGTAATTACGTGATGGGATAAATGCTTTTTTTTTTAACTCAATTATGATTACTAATGTGATTTTGGTTTTAAAAATTTTAACATTGCAATTTTGTTTCTCAAACGTAATTTTTTTTTTTTTTGACATTTTTGGTCCTTCCTTTAACTTTCTTGTTAAATTTAATTGAAATCTCATTTAAAGTGGAAAAATTGCTATTTTCCTCCCATTTTGTGATGCTTTTCAAGATATCATCCAATGCATCCATTTTTCCTATTTTTTTTCAAACTTTGAAAGAGAATAAACAAAAATAAATAAATAAATTTTAAATTTATTGACAATTTTCCTATTATTGAAATTTTTTTGTTAAGATTATTTAGAAAATTTGTTGTTGAATTTTTTTTATAAATACTTTTGAAGTTTGAAGAAAAATCGAAAAAATAGATACATTGGGTTACAACTTAAAATACACCACAAAATAAATAGCAATTTTTTTCACTTTAAATAAAATTTCTATTAAGTTTAAGTAAAAAGTTGAACTCAATAATGAGAAAAGTCAAGCTGATTTGGAACCAACCTCTCGGATAAATTATCGAATCAAATGGAGGAGATTAGGGATCTTAGAGAAATTATTAATAACAAAAGAAAGGGAAAGAATGTGTACAGTTACAATAACATTAATCAAAATAGTTATTAATAACTAGAAAAAAATAGTGATCAGTTACACACCGAAAAAACTAGAAAAAAATTATCTTCTGATGATATTCCTATTAATGCTAATGAAGTTGAATTTCCTACTTTGCATGTACATATACCTGAATCACTTATCACATCTGAGAACAACCTAGAAGGTAAGACTGTGGTGGCCAGCCCCAATGACCTCACTTATGAAGATCCTCTGATTGCTGAACTACTTGATAGACTGGGATGCTGACAAAACAAGCCAAAACAAAAGGCATCCTATAAACATTGATGATGTGGAAGCTATCAACAATTCAAGTGAACAGCAGGAAATCAGTAGACAACCTCAACACGAACACATTACTGAGGTCCCAAAACCCCAATCCAAGGAATTAACACCACAGGCGTCTGGATCAACCAAAAAGATTCTTCATGGAGAAACTAGCAGACAAAGGAACAGGATGGAGCATTCCCAAAAACAGCCATTCTACGAGGTACAGACAACTCCCTTAAATAGTGAAGGAGGAGATGAGTACACGCCCATATTTATTCGATTCCAAAGCTTGGAGGACCTGGAAACGGAGGACACTTTGCAGAAACTTGAAAGCATGCAGAACGTCACACTTCCAGCTGACGCTAATGTATTGGAACGAGGGAATGAAACAATCAGTATCACCCACACCTTCGAGATCAGGAGTGATATGGATGGCCACAATCAAGAAGGGCAAGAAGTACAACAAAAAGTCATTTTTACAGACTCCAAAGCTTCAAACAAGCACAAAAGGAACAAGTCCGTAGAAGGCAACACCATATTAGCAAAATCACCAAAAACTGGAGGTAAAGGTAAGAAAATCAAAGGTAACATCTCTCCTAAGCCACTCACAAGATGCAAAACAAGGTCCGCCTCCTCCTCCTCTCTACAATTTTAATAATTAAACTCATCATTTGGAATGTCAGAGGTATAGGTAAACTGGAAAAACAAAAAATTCTCTCAGATTTTCTTCTTGAAAACAAACCTGATATGTTAATACTACTTGAACCCTTTGTACAGTTAGATGCCGTTTACTTTACTCGCAAATTTGCCTTCCATTCTGTGTTTTCTAACTCTAACAATAAGATCTGGTGTTTTGCTAAGCTTGGTGTTGACATCCAGATTATTCAGGATCACACACAATTTTTGCATGTTAAGGTCAACTCAGGAGCTCTTCCAGATGACATCTTTTGTACTTTCATCTATGCCAAGTGTTTACAGAACCCCAAGGAGAATTCTTTGGGATGAATTGACATGAATTACTCATCATAACGTACCATGGCTCGTAGGAGGAGACTTTAATGCTATCTTACATCCGAATGAAAACCAAGGCGGAGATATGAGAAGAATTGGATCCATGGACGACTTTAACGATATGATGTTCGACACCGGCTTAACTGATCCTGGCTTTGAAGGGGAACCATTTACCTGGACAAACAATAGAGTTTGGAGGCGACTGGATAGGGTTCTCTATTCCAAGGAGTGGACTGAAAGTTTCAATACCACTAGAGTTTTACATCTTCCTAGAAGGCTATCAGATCATCACCTACTCCTCATCAATGCCGCTAACGTAGAGGACAAAAAGCCTTCTTCATTCAGATTTCAAAATATTATTGGTTGAAACACCATACCTTCTTAGACATAGTCAAACAATCATGGTGCCTACCAATAGAAGGATACGGGATGTACAAGCTACAACAGAAAATCTATAGAACTAAGGTGCTACTCAAACTATGGAACAAGGATACTTTTGGAAACGTCTTCACAATAGTCGAACAGGCAAAATAAAATGCCACTGAAGCAGAAAAAAGATTCGATATGGACCCCTCCGAGGCCAACCTCATCGACCTCAAGAGAAGTAATGCTGCTCTTATTTATGCACTCACATTAGAATCTGAATATTGGAAGCAAAAGAGTAACTGCAAGTGGCTCGAGGCAGGGGAAAGGAACACAAAATACTTCCATTCATTAGTGAAGAAAAAAAGGCTAAAGTCCACAATCCACAGAATCATGGAAGACAACCAAGAAAGTTACTATTCCGGACCAAATCAGAGAATCTGCCACTACATATTTCAAAAACCTACTCTCTTGTAATCCGGCCAGAAACAATGCCCCAGAAATCCCATTTCAATTTTCTCAAGCATCAGAAGAATGCACTGGCATTATCGGTAGTCTACCAACAGACGAAGAGATTAGAGATACTGTATTCAGCATAGATAAGGACAGCGTAGCAGGCCCGAACGGTTTTTCATCAGCTCTCTATCAAGCCTGCTGGGATTTCATTGCTATAGATATTTTTGAGGTAGTCAAGGACTTCTTTTATGGCACCCCAATGCCCAGGAGCTTCACAGCCACTACAATCGTGCTTGTCCCTAAACTCGAGTCCCCCTAGACTTGGAATGATTTTAGACCCATCTCCTTGTGCAATGTCACCAATAAAATTCTATCCAAGCTCATTTACAACAAGCTTCACAACACACTTCTAGACCTTATCTCCCCTTCTCAAAGCGGCTTCATTCCAGGAAGACCTATTGGAGACAACATTCTTATGGCTCAAGAGATGATTCACCATCTTTATCTTATATATAACAAAGGCAACCTGGTCATCAAACTGGATATGTCTAAAGCGTATGACAGAGTTAACTGAAATTTCCTCCTCACAGTCTTGCAGAAGATGGGATTCCCTCATAGATTCCTCACTCTTATCAAGCATGCCATCCAAAACTACTGGTTTACTGTGCTTGTCAATGTAGAAACGGCAGGATTCTTCAAATCATCCCAAGGTTTAAGACAAGGAGACCCACTCTCCACAGCTCTCTTTATTCTAGCAGTAGAAGCTCTCTCAAAAGGCCTCGATCCCCTCTTTAATGAGAACCTAGGTATGTTCTATCACACTAATTGTGAGGTTAAGATATCACATATTTCATATGCAGATGATGTCATCCTGTTCACGAATTGTGAGGAAGAAAGTTTGACCAAGCTTAAGCAATTCTTGCGTAACTTCGAGGAATCCTCCAGGCAAAAAATCAATCATGCTAAGATTGCCTTCATTCCTGGAGAAAAAAGCTAACCTCATGGCACATCGAATCAAACGTATCACCGGATTCTCAAGGAAGGCACTTCCCATTACATACCTAGGTGCCCCTCTATACAAGGAAAACAAGAAGAAAATTCTTTATGAAAATCTGATCGATAAAGTTAGAAACAAAATTGCGGGATGGGAACACTGCCATCTCTCCTATGGGGGTAGACTTCAACTCATCAAGACCGTGCTTTCTTCTATGCCGATCTACCTCCTCCAAGTCCTAAACCCTCCGGTGGGAACCATTCAGAAACTTGAACAACTTTTCGCTAAATAGTTCTTGGGCAGCACATCAGAACAAAGGAAAATCCACTAGACAAAGTGGCAAAACATTTGTTATCCTATCGAAGAAGGCGAACTTGGAATTAGGAACCTTCAAGAGATGACCACAGCATTCACTTACAAACTGTGGTGGAGATTGAGACTCAATAATTCTCTATGGTCTAAATTCTCCATAAGTAAATACTATGGAGGATTCTTTCCAACGCTATCCAAAATCTTCATGATGATTCATGTACCTGGAAAAGACTCGAAAAAATTCGAACAGAAGCACAAACAAATATCTTCTGGAGCCTAGGGGCTGGTACTATCTCTTTCTGGCATGACTGGTGGCTACTGGAAGGCACTATAGCGAGTATCTTGGGCACTCACTGCAATCTTCATGTCCCTGTTAACTGGTTCTGGAACAACTCTGCGTGGGACGTTAACAAACTCCAACAAGCTGTTCCACAGCATATAATCGATTTGATCATGAATGTCCCCATTACTGACAGCCAAACTGACTTTCTACATTGGAAACTGTTCAAGAATGGTACGTTTACCACTAAATCAACTTGGAATGAAATTAGAAGCCACCAATCTCCTCAGCTCTTCTATCGTACTCTCTGGTCCAAACTGATTATCCCTAACATCTTAGTATTTATTTGGAGATTGATTCATAACTGGGTACCTGTCGATGAGAGGCTTAAGCAGAAGGGGATTACAATGACCTCCAAATGCTATTGTTGTGAAGCAGAAAAAACCATACCGCATCTCTTCTTACATAACAATAAGTCTTTGGAAGCTTGGGGTTATTTCGTAGCCAAATTCCAAATTAATATCCCCCAAACAAATGACATCACTATTCTCATCCAATCCTGGAAAAATAGAATCGATGCTAAACCACACATCAGAGATATTATCCCAATCTTGATTCCCTGGAACAGATGGAAGCTTCGCAATGATGCTAAGCACAGGGGAGTCGAATTCAAGGCCAACACCATTATTTACAAAACACTGGCGTACCTTCACAACCTCTATAAAAGTGAGTTGCTTAAATTGGAGCACGTGCAAGGGGATTTTTTCGTTGTAAACACTATCAATATCTCTCTTCAGCCGAAGGCTGTAAACACTATCAATATCCCTCTTCAGCCGAAGACTAAGCGGCAGAAAGCTTTTACTGTCCATTGGAGAAAGCCTCAAGAAAGGTGGTACAAACTGAATACAAATGGAGCGTCTAAAGGTAACCCAGGTATTTCCGGTGCGGGCGGAATCCTCAGAGATCATCTCAGTCAAGTGATCTTTGCCTTTCAAGAACCTCTTGGCATTACTTCTAACACCCAGCTGAACTTCGAGCTATACACAGATGACTGAAAATATGCATCGAAAAGGGATTTCACAATATTTGGATTGAAACGGATGCAATGGTTATTATCAAGCTCATCTCCTCACCACGACAAGGGGCATGGGACCATCAGATCACCCTTCAAAGCATTCGAAAACTGTTGAGGCAAATTGAATATAAAATCTCTCACATCTTTAGAGAAGGAAACCAAGTGGCGGACTTTCTAGCCAATCAACCAAGGAACACCTCCTAGGTAAAGTGAAAGGTATTGTTAACCTTGACTCATGTGGCCTCCCACACGTTCGACTCAAAATTATTGTTGATCCCCCTTGAGTAGCTTACTTGTTACCTTGCCTTAGCTTCGCATGAATGCTGGGTAAGCTACTTTGTTGTTTTCGTTACTGTATTGTTGTTTGCCTATTCTATAGCTTAATTGCGTGCTTCTATTTTGTGGTTGTTATCTATGGTGCAATCTCATTTCTTTTTGTCTTGTGAGCATGCTTAGATTGTGCCACAATTTGGTACACACGTTGATATTGCATTGTTGCTCATACTTTGACTTGGTTTGCTCTATCATTTTGACTTGAAAGCTGAGGATTCATGTGACTAATATTCAGTCAGCTTCTCCCCTATTTTTCTATTACAACTGGTGATGATGCATCACTTTTGGTGACAATCTTTGGATTTCTTGTATAGCCTGATCTACAAATGCTAGGTGGAATCGATGATTCGAGTGTAGTGGCAGAAACTTTTTGATACACTGGATTATCGTCTCCAACTTTGTATATCACCTTAGCTAGTATTACTTATGTAAAGGAGTAATACTCCTTATTTATGCTTTTGCGATTTAATATAAGGGAGTAGTACTCCTCATTTATGCTTTGGGCGAATATTTGTAAGGGAGTAGTACTCCTGATTTTACAGCTTTGTTAGAAATGATAGGGAGTTAGCACTCCCCGTTGTAAATTTGCTCACCTTTTTTTAATAAAGAAGGATCAGGGACTCCAAAAAGCTCCCCCCGGGTGGTTTAAAAAAAAAAACTAAAAAGTTGACGGAAGGACAAAAAATGTTCAAAAAAATAAAAATTTTTAAAAACCAAAATCACATTAACAATTATATTTGAGGACTAAAAATACATTTATCCCCACTTTTATCCTCAGGAATGAATTTGTAGGTTTACAATGTTTACAAACGAGCCCTCATTTGAATGTACAATTGATAAACCACCTCTTATTGTACATCACGGAAATTTATTTTAACAAAATTGATGTGAATGATGAGGATAAAAGAATATCCTTCGGAGCATGTAAATTTTTGTGTTTTATGTTTATTTTCTTTTTTCAGTTATGTTTTGTACAACATATTTTGATATCAGAATTCATTATTTTATAATCTTAACTATCACAATGACACGATACAAATATGCGAGTAAAAAGTAGTGTATGTGAGTAAAACTCCAAACTTTGGACACATGCGTTGAAATGTCACTTTAATGTTGGCCATGATGATGTTTGACTTGTGTTTGTTCCATGGTTTGGACACAAGTCACTTTGGATCGAGGAGGATTTGAATTTTGAAAGTTCGCGAGATAAAAGTCGTTTCCACTGTTGTTTGTGAATACAATTAGGAGACCATCATAGCTGGTGCCCGTTACATAAAAACCCCACAATTTACTTTTCTTAGTTTTGTTTTTCCTTTTCTTTCTTCCTGAGCAGTAATACAATTTTACCTTGAATGTTGAAAACACTGCAAGAAGCGCAGTGCAAAATTTGGGCTAATTTAACTTGTGTTTTTTTCAAAAAATTGAAACGCCTCACATATTTTTATAATAAGCAAAAGATTTCTTGTATTCGATAAAATTTTGTGTGAAAATGCCCTTTCATTAGAAACTCATGAAAAGTATATGAAATGCACGAACAATGCGATTTAAGGAGTGTTTTGGCATCGGATGGTATTTAATTTGTCAAGGTCCATAGCGATTAGTTTGGACCTATGATGGGCTGAAAAGATCCTAACTAATGATATGGGCCCAAAAGCAAGTGTGCCCCCAGGTCCATAAATCACTACAAAATAAGCGGGATTTGAAGTGGGTTTAGGAACGATGTTTTTATCCTTTGGAACGGTTTGAAATTGACGGAATTAATTTGGTGACCGATTTTTAGAACAGTTCAACTACTGTCCTTATAGATGGCTTTGTAAATATTTACGACCGATTAACTACGAACCATTCTAATTGGGATGGTCATTGTATCACATTGTTGGTAACTATTCCTAATAATAAATTTGTGTAAAAATTTTTATTATTTTTAACTGGAACGGGCTTCATGAAATTTGAAACGGTTATATTATTTAATTCGGGTTATTTTTGAAATGGTCTTTGTAATACTCTTACCTGAATTTTGGAAGTGTATTTATTTGTATTGGTGATAAATATTGGAATGGTCTTTGGAATGGTTTGTTTTTCAATCTTTGCAATAGTATTAGGCACGATAATATTTTTGTTTGGAACAGTCTTCTGTAACTGTTTTAGGAATGGTCAGTCTTATTTTGGACACGAATATAAAATTATTTTAGTAATGGTATTAAGAACTGTCATTCTTATTTTGAAACATGCACTTAAAACTGTATTAGCAATAGTATTAGAAACGGCCAGCCACAATTTAGGAACACGTATTTGATATGGTAGTAATAATGATATTTGGAACGATCAATACAGTCTAGGAACACGTGTTTAGAACTATTTTAGTAATGGTATTAGGAACGGTCATTTATTTAGATTTGTAATATTTTCTTTACAATTGCTAAAATCATTCCTAATTTTTAATTTTATAATTTCTTTATATTTCTGATTTTTTTCTTTTTATGTAATAAATGTTAATAAATAAATTTATTTATATATTTAATAAATTTTAATATATAATTAAAATAATTTAATAATTTTTTAATTAATTATATTTATAAATTTAATTAATTGAATAAATATGAAATAGTGAAATGTAATAAATATTATGAAACATGAATAATTAAGAAAAAATATTATAATAATATAAAATATTGTGTAGTTAAAAAAAGTAAAAAAATAAAAACCTAATCTAAACCCTCGTAAGCGATGTAAATATCGTCTCAGTTCGGGGTCGGAGGCGGTGCTGGGGTGCTAGTGGAGGCGGTCAGCCGTGATGATCCCGCAGTCGAGGAGGTAGTCCACATCTCCCTCATCATGGTCATCATGTCGGCCATCATCATCTCGAGCCGGTTCATGCGGTCCTCCATGGTCGGATTTGGTTTTGGCAACGGCAATGTCAGTGGGGGTGGCGATGGTGATGTGAAGGTCCGACTAGAGACATGTGCCTCAGAACCAAGGCCGAATACTCAGCCCTTGTTCTTGCCCCCAACTTCAACCAGCCACATCTGCTGTTCAATCACTGCTAGCGAAGCCTCCGGTTCGGCTGGTGCATCGTGGTCCCGCCCGTGGATTGAGGCTGATGATCCTCCATCAGCTTCTAGACTTCTCCTGCAAAACAAACAAAATTATTAGTACTTATAACAAAGAATTAATTTTTTTAGAAAAATAATATTAATAAAGTACATATAGCCACCTCAGCCGCCCTCGGCCCGCTCCAGCTGTTGTTCTCCTTTTTCTTGTTGCATCTTTCAAATAACTCCATCTACTTTGGCGGCCGACCTTGCTTTGCCAATTGTAGGAGAATAAAACAGTTAACATCTTATTTTATAAAAAAATAATAAACTTTAAGAAGTAACGTCATTTACTTACCAACTTCCTCTGTCCTCTTGTGCATACCGACAAAGGAAGATCCCCAACGGTACATAGTCGACGACGCTGTGGGGTTTGTCGCCCGATTTGCCTTATTCTTCAAGAATTCTTATTGGAAATCCTCGTTGGTTCATAACGCCTGGAGTTGGAGCCAGACCTTGTTGGCTAGCCAAAGTGGCTTCACCAGGCTCAATCGGGCGATGGAGAATGTCTTTAGGATGTACATTTCGCCCACATGTAGAAGACCGAACCATGGAATCATCATCACAGTCCGACCAATACGTCATCTACAATAATAAAATTAAACAAAATATCTGTAAAATTCATTAAATAATTTAGATTATTAGAAATACCAAATTAATTTAAAGTATATTATCTTCATGCTCTCAAACTAGAAATATTGGTGCTCTGGCGACATCTGCTTCAGACATGGCCACGGGTGGGGAAGTATCCCCTCACCACCGCATTGATGAGGTCATGGAAGCAGCAGTCAGACCTGAAAGGACATGTCAAATAGAATTTTTCAAGGTAAAATAATACTAAAAAATTTCATAAACAACTTTACCTCTCGTCATCAAGGCTGATATATTGGCGAGTTGATGATGGGGGACTGCTGGTGGTGGTGGTGCTGCTGCTGCTGGTGTGGCAGCTGGCGGTGAAGCTCCAGATGGTCTAGCATCATCTCCAGTCTGCAGGGCAGATGACGGTCTGGCCGTGTCAGGTGGTAGGGGTGGTCAAAGAACTGCTTCCCCAACTTGGGAAGCATCAGACGGTGCTACCGGAAGTGGCGGACCACACTAGACATGATTATACAATTATTTACAAGTATTAGTTTTTGTAATTGATGAAAAAATTACCCTAATTCAATAATAATTAAAAAGAATATACTAATTGTTACACATTGGAAATATTGTTATGAGGTTATAATTATTGTACTCATTAAATGTTTAAAACTGATTAGTTCCTTTGTGCACATATGCAAACGGACCAAGCATTGGTTTAAGATTTTTTAACATATCACCTGAACTTTTTGTTATAGTATTATTTAAGTTTATCCACTTTTTTCTATCAACATTGTTTTTTATTGGCAGATGAAAATGGATAAACCTAACTAGTTCTACTGACAAAATTCACTTGATGGCCTAAAGAAGCTTAAAGGCATGAGTGGTCCTGTACATTTTTAAATAATTAATAATTAGTCTAATGTTGTGATTGTTGATATAGTTATGTAAATAATATTATTGTTGAAAATTTTAATTAGTCTTAGGTTGTGATTATTGATATTGTTATTTAAATAATATTATTATTGAAAATTTCATTAGTCTAAGGTTCTGATTGTTCAATTAATAAATTGCATATCTATACAATAAATTTCACAAATAATTAAACTGTACAATAAATTACACAATAATTGCATAAATTACACAAATTACATGAAAAGTACAAAAAAATATTATAATTTCAGAAATATGTTTTATTTTTAGGAAATTATATTTTAATTTCAAAGCCAATAAAAAAACTTGGATCGAAATAGCATTTCAATCTTTCCAGGCCTTCTTTCCATAACAATATCATGAGGAATCTATCGCTATCTAAATGTGCACAAATCGTGACACATTTGGAATAGATGAATAGTTGCATTATTGTTGTGAACAAAGAAATACACTCATTGTTTTCCTATCTCACGTGTCGTGGGGGGTGAAAATTGAGGTATGATTTGGTTGATAGGTCGAGCTTAACACCGAGTAACATGATTCGCTTGGATTTCTCGAGATCATGTGAAGAGGTGAGGCAAAATAACTTGAAAATCTCATGGAATGGAATAGCATCGGTTGCCTCCCACTAGGCCTTTTTCATGTGAATTGTATAAGTGGGGCATGGTAAATTGTTCTTGTGGATCCCAAGTCCACTAGGGAAGGATTTTCCTAAACCTCACCTCGATTTTATAAAAATAGTGGGCGAAGTTAATGACTAAAAGACTGAGTCTTAACTCAAACCCAACATTGCTATAACCTACATACTGTTTCTGCTTTGCGTTTTGAATTCATGTCTAGGATACCATTTTTTAGTTTTTTTTTTATTTTAAGATTTATTTAATCGAACACAATAAATTAAAATTGACTAGGAAAATTGGAGGATTGTCCGATTTCTGAATCTAGGCTTATGTCATGGAAAAACTACTTCCATCGGACTTTCAAAATTAGTCCTTGCTTAAGGAACATTTGACATATTGGGATTAAGGCATAAGGACAATCTTACAATCCACAGCGTCATACCTGCCACTGTCATTCATTAGCGGTATGATAGGCTGGACGTTTTTTATTCAATAAATGCTCCACACAAGTCCATTTATGTGGTGTCGAACCGATACATTGAATACGCCGCGATGGAGGCATTTTTTTAAGCCTAGTTGGCTGAAGGTCATCTGTACACTAATATTGACTAAGATGCAATTCCTTGTGGAGAAGCTCTAAAACCCCAATGTTGATCTTGAAAGGAGATATGCATTGATGTAATCCTTCAGGTCCCTTCATCCCTCCTTCGACCTATTTATCATAAACTCTAAATGGGCATTAGAAGACCATTTCATAAGTTGATAAAATGGTTGGACAAATACGAGGGAAGAATTGAATCTGCGTCATCGGTATTGGACTTGGAGGCTTCGACCTCAAAAGCAAAAGGCAACGGTGCCGGACGTAGAATGAGAACAAAGGATGAGCAAAGTCAACCACGGCAAGTGCTTTGAGCACTCCTGTTGCCTTGATCGGCGAGTGTTAAAGGAAAAATGAAATAACGGTTTGACAATCAAAATTTACTTATGATGTTTGTATAAAATTGTCAAAGGGCATTAAAAGAGGGAGTATCGGAACTTCCCTTCATTCAAACAATGGCTTTTGTCGAGTGACCATGATTATTGTTCTTATTCCCAAGTGTTGGACACTTACTCTCGGAATGCATTTCTGCAAATGGTTTGCAGAAATGAAAAGGAATAAAACACTAAGTCAAGTAGACTTAAAGATAAGGAATGGCTAGGCCATTATTGCAAAAGCAAAAGACCAATACGAGGCAACGATTAAAGAATCTAGACCATCGCTTTTAGATTTGGAGGCTTCGACCTTAAAAGTGAAAGGTAAGGGAGCCAAACGCCGAATGAGAGAGAAGGGTGTGTAGCAAAGTCAGCAACTGCAAGCGCCTTGAGCGCTCCTGTCACCTTGATGGGCGAAGGTAAAAGCAACAATGAAATCATAGTTCAGCAGTCAAAATTTACTTATAATATTTGCATTAAATTATCAAAGGGCATTAGAATAGGGACTGTCGTGAACTCCCCTTCACCCAACTATGGTATTGTTGAGCAAACATGATTACTGTTCTTATTCTCAAATATTGGACACTTGCTCTCAAACCGCATTTCTGCAAATGGTTTGCATAAATGAAAAGGAATATAACGCTAAGTCAAGTAGACTTAAAGCTAAGGAATGGCTAAGCTATTTCTGCAAAAGCAATAAGACTAAATAAACTTAGCTATTAGTATTCGTGTTGAAATAGTGTACAGTTATGTAACCCAGCGTCATCAAGTCGTTAGTTAATTATTGGACAACTCAGACTACAAGCTTGATCAATAAAAGATTCTTTTCAGTCTGCTGAGTTATTAAATTGTCATACTGCATAATTGGATTATGCATGCTCAAAATAAATGACTGATGGCCAAGAACATAACTTACAGAGAATGGCATCCATGAGCGAGGCAATATCCCTCTAGTTAGGATGGTCAATAGATGATTTGAGTTTACTAACTTAAGAATCCTTTCTAAGAATGAAAAAAGCGAAAGTACTTTATGGGACAAAGAATGCTTGTAAAAAATGATCTATTAGATTGGATCCAAAATAGAAATTTATAAGTTACTAAATACGCAAGTACTAGTAGAGGGTTCACAAGTCCAACAACCTCTACAAAGTTCGGTAAAAATTAGACTTGAGGTGGAGAACCAAACTGCTTATGGAGATAAATCCCTCGCAGGAATTGTTATATGGAAGCCCTGGAGGCTTGGTCTTTATGACTTCAATTCCCGGCTCCGATAATATAAGAATAGTCCTTGGACTTGAGGAATCATGGCAGTTGCATGCATATGATGGCTATATCTTGGATCTGACGAGAGATAACTATGTCGTCGATGTAGTTGTTATAAGCGTTGTGCTGTGTAGTCGGAGTATGTACTGAGGATGGTGGATTTCAAGATAGAATCCGTCCCCTGTCATTATATGATGGATATATCTCCTATGTGCTCTGAGATGGTTTAGACTCTTTAAGTCTATGGTCATAGCGACTAATCAAATAGGAAATGATTTCCTTTGTCATTCAATAAAGTAAACGCATTTCAAGAATTCAGCATAGTTGCCTGGTCTAGAATGTGAACCGACGTGCAACGAGGTATTTTGACTTGATGTATCCTGATTTTGCAGAACAACCGCGTAATATTTGGTTGGGCTTTTGCACAACCATACAACCTCGCCCCTGGTTTGTGCATGAGTTTTGAGTACATATTTCTAACGATGGTGATCCGTGGCCCTTCTAATCCGAATCGTCTAATAGATGTGTACTTGGAATCGTTGATCAAAGAGCTATTGCAGTTGTGGCATGTGGTTTCTCAAACGTACGATAATGCCACAAACAAGGCATTCATTATGCGGGTAGTGTTTATGTGGACTGTGAACGAATTACCCACCTATGGGATGGCGTCTAGGTGGAGTACCACCGGGGTTATGGGATGTCCGATTTGTATAGATGACACACAGACATTCTATCTGCAGCACGGTAGGAAGGCGTGCTACTTTGACTGCCACAGACAGTTTCTCTCTAAGCACCATTCCTACAGAAGGAGGAAGAAAACCTTTAGAAAAAATCATGTCGAGAATAAGGTTGCACGTCCGAGGCTAAATGCATACCAGATCCAGTAAGAGGCATGAAGGTGCACCTATTATATCACTTCGTTAATGTAAACTTCAAAAAGGTGTACCAAAAGGATGAACTATTCATACTTCTACAACAAGTAGTACAAGTGTACTTCACAGAGTACCCAAGTACGAAGAGGGACAAAGTGGACTAGATGACTGTTTGCAAACCAAGGCAACTGTCGATGAGTCCAAGTGGACTAAGATCGCAAATTAGATGGAGGAAGTCGCACCGGTCCCTAAAGTTGGTATCGACAATCAGTCTTACGATTTAAGTGATCCCAATAGTTTAGAAGCTGTGGTCGATCTTTCTATGGCACAACAGCAGGCTGCAGGTACTTCACGGAGTCAAGTGCGTCAAACTGATGAACTATATGAAGGCGATCATGAGAAAAGCTTCGAGAACTACAAGATTGATAAGGACGAATACGAGACGATATAATTTATATTTTTAAATGAATACTTATTTTCCAATGTTGTAACAAATATAAAATAAAAATAAATTTATTTTTTTTATTCTTTTTAAAACAATATAATTTTGGAACGGCCAAATTAATTATAAAGCTGTTACAATGGATGTTCTAAATATGGAGGGGAAATGAAGCAGGAAAATGCATTTGCAACGACCAAATTATAACAAGTAGTTACAAAAGCCGTTAGAAATTAACAATTTTTTAAATCAAAATTTAAAAAATGGTGGTAATTTTACTTTTTTTTCAATAAATATAAATTTCATTAAGTAAAGGGTACAGTCATACAGTACAACAATGTTCAAGTGTGGGTTCTCCCTCGACAGGCCAAGGGATATGCCATATTCTATAAAGCGCACAAGAACTAACAGAGGGAGGTAATGTAACACTAAGTATCCTCTGCTTAACATCCTCTAAAATAAGGAAGGCTAGTGAGTCAGCTGTCCGATCCGTCTGCTCAAATCTCCATAGGTTGCGTTCTTGCCATATATGATAAGCACAACAAGCCAGCAATGCTCAATATGCCACGTTTATGATGTGTTTCCCTCCATTTTGTTGTTGCCAAGTAATATCCTAGCCAGTTACGATTAGGCCAACGAAAATATATAGACCGTCTACGGACTATTGAGCATCGTCGAGAATACCGACACTTAAAGAACAAATGGTTATGTGTTTTGGCCGCTCCTTCATCATATAATATATAGGCGCCTATATGGGAAAGCTATGGTTTATCGGCCGTGGAAAGTTTCTCCAGGATTGCGAGCCAAAGGATGAAGTTATGTCTTGGAATCTTAAAGGAACCCGAAAGTGCTGAAGACCAGCCTACCTTGGGTCCTGGTGGGTCCAGATATTGGAAAAGAGACGCTAGAATAGGTAGACCATCCTTATAACACCATATAATGGAGTCATTCCCTCCATGGAGTATAGGTACCGTCTGTAGGATTTCCAAATACTCGAGGTAACGTGGATTGATGGTCCAGTGCCATTGCCTATCCAGAATAACGCGGCTGAGTTTCTCCTCAATGCCTAGACCTAGTAACCTTGGCCCTCGCGAAAATCTGTGAATTAATGGGCCAAGCTCATGCCACAGATCCTGCAAAAGATAGATAGAAAATCCATCTCCAATTCGATACTCCACCATCGGCCTCAATAAGGTACATAAGGGAATGAGCTTTCTCCATCCCCATGAACCACCACGTTCAGGAATCATCTAAATAGACGCTTCCCAAAAACGCACGTTATGCAATCATTCTACCCAAATGGATGTCCTATCACAACGTATTACATCACATAGCTTTTTGCACATTAGTGCATGATATAGGGTTGCAATATCATGCAATCCCTGACCGCCTTCCTCAATCGATTTACAGATATCCCTCCAAGCGACTTTTGTATATCCCTGATCGTCGTACCTTTCCACGTGAACGCTTTCAGCTGCTTCTCGATCGCCTTTATAACACCCTTGAGCAGCAGAAATGTTGAAGCCCAATATACGCTCAATGCCATGAGTTCAGATTTAATGATCTGGATACGTCCTACATACGACAACATCATTCCTTCCCATCCTTAGATGCGCTGATTAATCTTCAGCAACATCGGCTGGCAGTCGGCTATAGGTAGTCTGGAGGAAAGGAGTGGAAGTCCCAAGTACCTCATCGGGAGGTGCCCTTCCGAAAATCCGAGCACTTTTAGCAACTGGTCCCGTATCCTATGGGTCGATCGGGATATAATCAGGTGACTTTTATGTGCATTAACCTGGAGTCCTGATAAGAAAGCAAATAGATCTAACCCCTGTTTAAATACACCAATAGATTCCATGTCAGCTTTGCATAACAGTAGTAGATCATCTGCAAATCCGAGTTGGAAGAGCCGAATGGGTTCACACTTCCAATGAAAGGAGAACTGCATGTCCTGGTCAATCAATTGTAGGAATAATAAATGCATAACCGCCATCACGAGCACAAATAAATATGGGGACATAAGGGCCCCTTGTCTCAGCCCTCTCGAGCCCACAAAAAATCCATGTGGTTTCCCATTAAGTCCAACAGAGAAGGATGGGATCGTGACGCGTTCTTCAATCCACTGATGGTGCCAGAAATCCAAAAAGCTGAAGAACTGCTATTAGAGAGTCTCATTCAACAGTGTCATAAGCTTTTCTAATGTCCACCTTGAGGGCGCATCCTGGTGGAAGACACTGCTGGTTGTAGCCTATAAACAGTTCCTATGCTAATAGTACATTGACGACTATACTACGACTAGGAACAAAGGCGGTTTAACAAGGGCTAATTAATTTATCCAGGACAATACTCAATTTCTTTACAAGAATCTTAGCCCTAATATTATAAAGCACATTACAACAAGAGATAGGTCGAAAATCAGCAACTAGCATAAGGGAGTGTACTTTAGGAATAAGTGCCAGAATCGTGGCATTGACTTGCTTGAGCAGTTTTCCCATAATAAAGAAATCCAATATCGCCTTCATGACTTCTGTGCACACAATTGGCCATGATGCTTTATAGAAACCCGAAGAAAATCATTAGGTCCAGGTGCTTTATCTTCAACAATATAAAAAACAGCCTGCTTAACTTCGGCAGTGGTGACAGGCTGAAGGAGCTATAGCCTCAAATACCGGATGTCAATCACATACCTGCATTAATCTCCACCTAACAGATTCTGATAGAAGGAAACAAACTCATTGATAACCGCCTCAGGTATTTCTGTTAATGTAAAAAAAATTTCAGAAACTTTTTTGGAATTTTTGTAATTTATGTAATTTCGGTAATTTTAGAAAAAATATGGACCTGAATGCAATTTTTAGGACACTTATGCATTTTAGGAAAAAAATATGACATGATGTAAATTTAGTACAATTCAGAAAATAAAAAATTAGAATAATTCAAAAAAATAGAAAAATTAGAAAAATTATTTAGATTTAGAATTTATATTTTAGGATTATTTTTGGGTTTTAGTCTGATTTTAAGAATAATGACAAGGAATTAGGATAATTGTTTGGTTTTAGTCTCATTTTCGGAAAAATATGCACAAAAATAAAACTTTTAGGAAGTTAGAGGACCTTTATGCAATTTATAGGACTTAGGAATGTTAATAGAATTATTAAAAAACTATGGACTACAATATAATTTTTAGGAAATTAGAAGACCTTAATGTAATTTTTTGGAAAATAGGAATTTTAATAAAATTATTACAAAATTATGGACTACAATGCAATTATGTGTTTGTTTATGTTACTTTTTTTTTTGTAATATTAACTTTGTAATAATATTTTAAAATTTTACCAATACTAAAATTTGAAATTTTTGAAATTAAATAATGAAGATTGGTGCTCCGCTTTTCCAAGGACAAGGCCATGGCCCTCCCAGCCCTCTCCAGGATGAGCCATTTGTACATCGAACGCCCGGAAATTCCAAAGGTCCCAGCAACTGCTGATTCCCGCTGACTTCGGTGTAGTGGGGTCAGATGAGGCGGGGGACGATGGGATGCACGACTACCCCGACCCCCACCAGCTGCACTACTTCCCCCACAGGCCCAGAGGCAATACATCAGCTTCCGGGATCCAAGGTACTTCACACCATATTTTTATTCAATTAATTTATAATTTTTTTTTATTTTTTATCGACTTTAAAATTGCATTATTATTTTCAAGTCTGATTACGATTTTCACACGACAATCAACGACGATGGGATGCACGACTACCCCTACCCCCACCCCCACAGGCCCAGAGGCAATACATCAGCCTCCAGGATCCAAGGTACATCACGCCATATTTTTATTCAATTAATTAATAATTTTTCTTTATTTTTTATTGACTTTAAAATTTCATTATTATTTTCACACAGCCATCAATGCTGCAGTCAAAAGGCATTATCCGTATCCTTGGGCCAACATCTCGCAAATCCCACAGGAGCACCAGTTATTTTGGTTCCAAAAGCTGAAGGTAAGTATGATATTATTTTATTTTATATTAAATTTATATTTTTGAATCAAATAATTAATCTTTTTTTATTTGGTTAATTTTGCATATGCCGTACTGGTGGGACTGCGACGACGAGAGCATGCTCAAATTCATCAAGTCATAGGCCGGGAAATGCGAAAACGGTTTGCTAATGCCCGGAACTAGTTAGCTCGACCGTTGTGGCTGGCCGAGGAGATCTGGTATATTTTTTAATCAAATAATTAATCTTTTTTTATCTGGGTAATTTTGCATATGCCGTACTGGCGGGACTGCAACGACGAGATCATGCTCGAATTCGTCAAGTCATAGGCCGGGAAGTTCTTGCAAAAATGGTTTGCTAATGCTCGGAACCAGTTGGCTCGCCCGTTGTAGCTGACCAAGGAGATCTGGCGCTAGCTCCTAGACTTCTGGGTGAACCTAGAATTTCGGCTAAGAACAAATTCAATTAGGCAACAAACTCGGAAGCAGTTACGACCTCTACCGCGGGGATCGTCATTTGTTGGGCGCACAAGCACAAGATGGTAATATATTAACCCATATTAATAATTTCATTTCATTTTTGAGAGTTCTAATCAATTTTTAAAATAATTTTTGAATAGGAGACACAACTTATGCTCCCCATCGATCAAATGTGGGTGTTCGAGAAGGTGTACAAGAAGAAGGAGGACGACTAGTTGAGCAGTTTGAGGGAAGAGGAGGTCATGATAAGTAATTGACTTAATTAATTTTTTTAATTCTAAATTATTTTTTTAATCTAATTGTTTAACATGTTCGCAAGAGATTTTCTTGATGATGATGAAGGAATGCCACAGACAGCAAAACAACAATGAAGACCCCCCATTGTCCTCTCAAGGCTCCATGGCCCCGGACGAGTAAGATATTTTATTGAGGATGATGGAGGAACGCCACAGACAGCAAAACAACAATGAAGACCCCCCATTGTCCTCTCAAGGCTCCATGGCCCCCGAATGAGTAGTAAGTCTGGATATCAGCAGTTGGTGGTCGGAAGAGGGCCGAGTCTTTGGTCTCGGCTCCGAGACCCACCACACGCTTGCTTGACCATCACAGCTCCATCGCCCTCGCCACCACAGCCGCAGCGCCCCACCTGGATAATTGGGTGCACATTCTCGACCGCTACATCAGTAGCATCGATCCAAACTAGCCCGATTGTCTACCTGCCCGATTGTCTACCGCTCTAGCCTCCAGCTGATCACCCAACACCTGATGGGGATGACTATAATAGCAACAAGCAGCCGCGGATGACCAGGATTTAGATTAGGATTTCTTTTATAATTTTGGAAAAAAGATAATTATAATACAATATTTGTATTTTTTTAATGAATTTATTATTATTCTTATATTATGCATTTCTTATATGATATTGCACAATTTAATAAAAACAACATTTATTTAATTTTACAAAATAAATATTAAAATATATTAAAAAATTTAAATTAAATAAAATAAGTATTAAAATCAAAAAATAAATACTAAAATTAAAAAAAGAAATAAAATTAATTATAATAAATATTGAAATTTATTAAAAAAAATAATAATTTTTGTTACTGCATTTGTAACGACTTTTGTAATACCCATACACTAAATAAATTTGTCAGGTCGTTACAAACATTGTGCCGAAAACATTACAATAATTGAGTGTATCCATTCCAACAACCATTACCAAATCAGTCTCAAAAGCCGTTACAAAAATTTTTACAAAAGTCAATCCAAAGGACAAGCACAACTATACCAAAAACTGTTAAAAAGGTCGTTCCAAATAAAAAATTAATCCATTACAAAAGTAGTTACAAATTTATTTTTTTAATTTTGACTATATTTGTAAAAGCCATAATTGACCATTATGGTCGTTACAAAAGCTGTGAAAGTTTGTAACGGCTTTGGTACTATCACAAATAATTTGTAATGCTCATTTTAGTCGTGGTAGGCTGAACCGTTACCAAAATCGTTCCAAATAAAAAAGTCGTTACAAATTAATAAAAAAATTGTTCCGAAAGCCATTTAAGTAAAATGATTTTTTGTAGTGCGTGTCCAACGCCTGTCGGGCACTGTATAAAATAAATAATTCTTTCCTACCACTCAGCCCCCCGCCTTCGTTCCTCTCCCTCTTCCATTTTCTCCTCCGCTATGGCTTCATCGTCAACCGCCGCCGGCCCCACTATCTGAAATCCGAGAAACCCTAATGCCACCCCCTACCATCCATTGTGAACCTTTGTTTCAATCAGGAAAACAGCAGCTTTGCCATCGGCACCACCGATGGCTTCATGATATTCAACACCGACCCTTTTGTACAAACCATGCGCCAAGACTTTCTCCAAGAATCACCAAGGTGGTGGCATTGGTATCGTGTAGAGGATCCTCGGCACCAACAAATTCACTGTAGTCGGCGAAGGGGCCGCTCCAGGACTCAACGGCAACAAATCATGATCTGGGATGATTTTGTGGGATAGATCACTGGGGAGCTCTATTACCGTTCCGAGTGAAGAGCGTTCACCTGAGGCGGGACTGCATTGTTGCGGTTACGATGCAGAAGATATATGTTCAAGATCTTACGAACCTACGATTGCTGCATCAAATAGAAACGGAGCCCAATCCAAAGGGGTTGTGTGAAATTTCGTTGTCGGGGCGGATGGTTCTGGTTTGCTTGGGACGGGATAAGGGGGAGGTAAGGGTGTTGCACGACGAGGTGAGTTGGATTAGGCTGATAAAGGCTAGCGACTTGGATGTTACTTCTGTTGCTTTGTTGAGCAACGGGAGGCTGCTGGCAGCCGCGAGTACTAAGGGCACGTTGATTAGGTTGTTCGACATATTGTCCGTAATGCTGCTTCAGGATGTACATTTGCCTTTACCCTTTAATGTTTATGCTAAATTTGATCTGTGCAATAGAACGTAAACACTGCAGAAATATGACCTTTTATATGAATATTAATTAATAACGGTCACGATAATTGTTTTTTAATGTTATTTTTTGTTGTTTATATAGACAAGACCAAATTATTAGATGTAAGATATGCGAGCTTATAACATATTTTAGTAAGATTAGTCAAACAACCTCTTCACGCCGCCTAATGTTCTTCCCACGCTTTTATGCTTATTCCGGGAAACAACAGATTTGCAAGTTAACATAAGGTCTTGGAACGAATTGTCGTTTCTTGATATTATATTTGTGGTTGGATTCGTGTAATTAGTGCTCGAAGCGTGGCACTTAAACTATCTCAATATGCTCTCGACCTTTGCAGTCTGATTAGCTCTTTCTTGTGATGATTTCTTGTTATTCTCCTGCCTCTAAATATGTTCACTGTTCCAATGTAGATGAGAAGGGGTTCTGCATTTGAAAGAACAGAGATTCACAGCCTTTCTTTCTGCTCTGATGCTGAGTGGCTGGCTCTTACAAGCAATAAAGGAACCGTTGATGTTTTCAGCTTAAACATGGACGCAATAAAGGAAGCAAAACGAAATAATATGTCTGTTCCGAGTCTTTCCGACACCAAAGCTAGTTTGTTTTGAATATGCTCTTACTCTTTTATGCAGTTTTTAGTGCAAAAGCTTGTAAAATGATGAAGGCAGCTTTAAGCAATGTACTGCTCTAGTATGAAGTAGTTACAAACAATGCAGGTATTCTGCGGAAGTATTTCATTCCCGAGTGGCTGACGGCTCAGTTTCCCGTACCAAAAGAATACAACACATTGTGGCGTTTGGCTACCAAAAGAACATAGTTCTCGTTGTCGGCACGAATGGCAGGTATGTATTTGAGAGAGTTTGACTAAGCTTACTTATAAATCTTGCAAATGTTGGTAAAAAGATAAAAAGTTATACATATGTTGACAAACTTGTGTTTATACAGATTCTACAGATGCAAGTTTGATCCAATTGTAGGTGGGGAGATGACTCAGATGGAATGCCACAACTTCCTTCAGCCAGAACTCATGAGTACACTTTAGATAGATTTTGCAGGCAATTCATTGGATTGTGGATATATTAGTTTGATAGAAAATTGCAAATCGTTACAGATACACACTCTGGCGGTATAAAATAAAGTTCTTTGTTTTGTGTATGTACGAGTTTTCAATGCAAAAAGTCCTTTCGAGCTTCATCTGACTATATTATATTAGAAGAAATATACCTTATTCTTATAGGCATATTAAGGGTGTTAATGAGCCAAGCTCGAATTGAGCTGGGTAAAAAATTCGAGCTTGATGAGCTCAAATTTTTTATGCTCCAGCTTGAACTCGAGCCGTACAAACAAATATTTTTAATAAATAATTAACATTAAAATTAATATAAGAATTATTTTAGAATATTTATTAATTATTATTAAATTGCAAAATGCCAATTATTACATCTAATACTTATGAATTAACAAAATCAATTGATAACCACAAAAAAAAAAGGTAATAAATATGATTATGCTCAAGTAGTGGACACATGATGTAACCATTTTTGGAGGAAATATTCTTTCTCAAATTGTGTATTTTTGTACAAAATAGCATTGAGATCGAGTTTTATTGATCAATTTGAAAGAATTGTCTCTCAAGGTCTATAATTGCCTCAAAAGGTCCTATATATATACGTTATTGGACCTTTTGAATAACATTCACGAAAATCTTATGAAAATTGAAGATTTTCGCTTTTAAGATGTAAAATAGATATTGGGCATTCTAGAAAAATGTTTCACAATTGATGTACCAAAAAAGAAGCTTTAAATCTATTGAATTTTTTTCGCCTTTTTTAGTTAAGATGAAAATAGGTTTTGATCATAAATTGACGACGATGGGGAAGACGTCGGCGAACCTATTGCTGAGTGTTCGGATCATCGAGGAGAGGATGGTCTCAATTTCTTGGATGTGTCTGAAACTACACTTGGCGAAAATAGCACTGACCATGGAAGCAGCGACAATGGTGTCTCTACTGCTTTACCAGCATGGCTGGAGGATGAGATTCGTGCCTCCTTCAATATGGCAGAATTTTTTAATTTGGTGCACAAGATTATTAATGATGGAGATGCTATTTCTCTTGGAGGCGTTGGAAACTCTAAGACAGAAGTGGGAAGCACGGTTTGGCCCTCTCCGTCCACTCTGTGTTTTCCTAACCGAAGGGAGCCCGCTGGTGTGAGTTTTTCGACGGGCACGATGGAATTCAGCCGTCTTCGAAAATCAGTCGGACTTGGGTTCTGAAATTTCGCCTGAACCTGTTCTCGTGATTGCTGCACCGAAGGAGATGACCTACGCGACTTCTGTTGCGTCATCTCCTGTTCTGCCTGGTGTGTCACAAAAAGGTGCTGCTTCTGTTTTGCCGGTGTCTAGTACACTACCTATGCATTCTACTTCTGCTGCATTGCCGTCCACAGGAACTGGGTCTGTTGCTGCTGTTGGCCCATCGCCGGCTGTTCTGAATGCTATTATAGAGTTGGTTGCAGCAGCAACCAATTCAGTTGCTGCTGGTCGTGTTGTTACAACACCCATTGCTGCGATGCCGCCACCCGTAGCTGCAATTCACGTGATGACTACGATACCGATTAGGATTTTTGTCGGTAATATTCCTCTTCACTCTAGTTCAAGATTTCCTAATTCTATTGATAAAATCACTGATACATTTCTTGTTCTTTCGATTTAAGATGACCGTGGCGATGGAGGAAATCATTAAGGGGGGTCTGTGGTTGTTCCAAGGACAATCTATTGTGTTGCAGAAGTGGGAATCGGGCATGGTACTAAGAAAGTTGAAACACACACAGGTCCTAGTGTGGGTCAATTTCGTCATTTTCCAGTGGAACTGTGGACTAATGAGGGACTGAGTATGGTGGCAAGTGGAATAAGGAAACCGCTGTATCCTGATGCAATTACTTGGGCATGCACGAGACTGGCTTTTGCTCGTGTTTGTTATGATCGATGTCACCTCTAAATTGCCTAAGCACTTCGTTATTATGTCACCTACCGAGAAAGGAGGGAAATCCGCGTCGAAGGTTGACTTGATTATGAGTGGTTGCTACCAAAATGCACCACTTGCATGATTTTGGGGCATGCAACGAAGGATTGTGTGACGAGCAAGCCTACGAAACCCCCAGTTTCGGTCTATGTGCAGCGAGCTCGGCAACCTGCCGTCTCGGTAGTTGAACCGGTAGTTGAGGGTGAGGCCTTTAATTGTGTGGAACCCCCTACGCGGAGCAGTCGACAAGAGAAATGTAAAGAAGTTGTTATGTATAATGCTTTTGATGCACTCACTCTACTTGAGACTGATGTAGGTAATATCACTCGGGGTCCTAATAGATGCAACCCCTCCACTAGCAATCCATGTTTATTTTAGCCTTTTGGAATGTCCGAGGCCTGAACAGGAGAGACCACCAAGTTTTTGTTGCTGAGCTAGTAGAGGAGTTCAGGTTACACTTCATTGGTCTCTTGGAGACACGGGTCCAATAATCTAATGCGTTGGAAGTCGTTTGTTGATTATGTGAGTGCTAGGGAATAGAATTTTGCTTACATGGGATGATGATCTACTTGATGTAATTATTATGGACATCGATATCCAATTTATACATTGTCATATTCATGTGAGAAATGTACATGTTGTTTATGCTGTCACGGTCATATAAGGTGACAACAATGTGGGTGCTCGGAGAGATCTTTGGCAGGCACTCATCTTACTTGCAGGACAGTGTACTAAGGAGAAGTGGATTATGGGTGGTGACTTTAATGTTGTTCGTGACTCCAATGAGGTGTGTGGCCACTCTGGGGAACATCGATTAGCTAGTGATGAGTTTAATGATTGTATACTGAGTACTGGCTTGCTTCCTCTACCAATGCAAGGGGAATGATTTACCTGATACAACTGTTGTACTAATGCCTGTAGCTTGTGGAAGCGGTTGGATAGAATCCTGGTAAATGACACGTGGATGACACGATGGCCGCAGTCAACATATATCAGCCTCCCACCTCGAACATCTGATCACTCACCCCTTATCCTCAAAGGGGATGTACAACACCAATTTGGAGGTATGTTTCATTTCGATAATTATCTTTCCTTCTCCTCCCAATTCATACCTAGTGTGCAGAATATTTGTCAGCACCATATAGTAGGTATTCTAATGTATTCTGTTGTATGTAAGCTTAAAGCTCTGAAACCTGTATTTCATCTGCAACGAAGGAATAAGGGGGACCTGTCACTCAACGTTCAGCTGGCCAAGGACTTTCCTAATATGGCCCAGTGGTTAGTAAGTTTCGATAGCGTAATACTTTACTATTGTTTCTTGAGCATTGCTGCAGGTTGGTTTATCCATGAGCAGTGCAACTTGAGCACGTTATGCTGCAGCAGCATGCCAAATTGCAGTGGAGGAAAGGAGGTGACAAATGTTCCCGAGTGTTCTTTCGAAAAATAGCCCAACGCCGTACTAAACGACGTATCTTCCAAATTGATCATGAACATGGAAATACCCAGAGGGACTTTCGTGATGTGATCTGGGAGTTTATTGACTTCTATGGCAACCTGTTGGGCAGTGAGAGGCGTCGAAGGGTTCTTGATCTATGCTATCTGCATCCATGGGCACGCCATATTGTGACAGATACCGAGGCTCAGGAGATGGTGCGTCCTTTGACGGTTTCTGAGTTAAATTGGTTTTGTTTGACACTACAGATGATAAAGCTCCTGGTCCTGCTAGATTTACCTCGGGATTCTTTAAAGCTGCATGGCCTATTGTGGGTGATGAAGTGACGCGGGCTGTACTTGATTTTTTCACCACTGGCCCACTTCTGAAACAGGTGAATGCCACATTCTTGGCTCTTATTCCTAAGGTCCATAATCCTTCACGTGTTGCGGACTTTAGGCTATTGCATGTTGTAAAGTGTTATACAAAATCATTACAAAAATTATTGTGCAGCGAATGAGTACGGGTTTGGAGAGAATTATTAGCCCTTCGCAGACAACGTTTGTGCCAGGTCACTCGATTAGTGACATTATACTCCTGGCGTAGGAATTATTTACAGGCTATAACCAGCAGCAACTACCACCTAGATGTGCACTCAAGGTGGACATCAGGAAGGCATATGACACGGTTGAATGGGACTTCTTGGTAGCTGTTTTACGGTTATTTGGTTTTCTAGACAAGTTTATTTGCTGGATTGTGGAGTGTGTTACTACTCCTTACTTCTCTATTGGGATTAACGAGAAACCTTATGGTTTCTTTGTCGGAGCCCGGGGTCTTCGCTAGGGAGATCCTATATCTCCTTACCTATTTTTGTTGATTATGGAAGCTCTGAACCTTATTCTGTTGTAGCTGATTGATCAAGATATGACTTTTGCTTTTCATTGGCAATGCGAGCCTCTGAGATTGGTTCAACTTAGATTTGTTGATGATTTATTGCTATTTTGTTGGACTGACACTGACTCGATTTGCTTGCTTAAGAAAGCCCTTGATTTATTTGGTGACTTATCCGGACTTCGCATTAGTATACCGAAGAGTCACATGATTCTCTCACTATCAGCCTCTAGGATTCGCGATCAGCTGCTTGAGAGCCTGCGATTCCAGGAGGGACACCTACCGATGAAGTATTTGGGATTTTCCGTTATATCGTCGCGACTTACACTTTTAGATTGTAAACCTGCTTAACAAACTCGCTCAGCATATCAAGGGTTGGGAAAGGGTACGTCTTTATCATATGCAGGACGAATACAACTTATTAAATTTGTTCTTACTACTCTTAGTGTATATTGGGCCTCTACTTTTATTTTGCCTAAGGGTGTCTCTTGGGGGTAGAAAAACGACTGAGGGCTTTCCTATAGAAGGATTCGACTTTTTGTGGATATGTGAAGGTCGCTTAGGATTGTGTATGTCGACCTATTAATGAAGGTGGTCAAGACATCCAGGACATACTACCCTCAACCGTGCTTTTATGGGATTTAAACTGTGGCAAGTTATTTGTGGCAACAGGGCATCTGTTTGGGTGGATTGGATCTATCATACGAGACTGCGAGATGCTTCTATCTGGACGATGTCAGATTGAGGGGGTTCAAGGGGCTAGTGAAAACTCCTCTATCTTAGGCCCCTCATTCGACCATTTGTTGAGTATGTTATTGAAGATGGAGCTACGTTCTATTTATGAAAGGATCCTTGGCATGAGTTAGGCCCACTTATTCGACAGTTTTCAAATGGACCTAGCCTCACGAATACACGACTGACAGACAGAGTTGTTGCTTGCATTGAGGATGGACAATGGAGTTGGCTCCTCCTGCGATCCCACACATACCCTTTAAGATCACTCACGGATATTCAGCAGATTATGCATTCCCTTCCATGCATTCATGGTGGTAATGACCCGTATTTTATGGCAGACTCAGATAGCGATTCCGATGTCAGCTACGGTACTCCGATCGCTACGGGCTGAGGGTCCCAAGGTAGGTTGGTCTTGACTACTCTTGGGCCTCTTTAAGATCCCTAGGAATACCTTTGTCCTTTGGATAGCCATACTTGGTAAACTTTCTACCATGGATAGGCCTTGGTTATATCACTTAGATAGCTCCTGTCTTCTTTGTATGGATGGTGCAGTGCAAAATCGCAGCCACCTATTCTTTCACTGGCCCTATTCGAGAAGTTGTTTGCGAGTACATTGACTCCAACGTCAGCTACGGTACTCCGATCGCTCCGAATTGAGGGTCCCAAGGTAGCCATACATGGTAAGCTTTCTACCATGGACAGACCTTGGTTATCTCACTTGGATAGCTCCTGTGGTGTTTTTACGGACGGTGCAGTGGAAAATCACAGCCACTTATTCTTGCACTGCCCCTATTCGAGAAGTTGTTTGCAGGTGATTTAACTCACACTTCGTTTCCCATAGCCGAACCGCCCGTGGCCTACCGACGTGTTGTGGGCTGCTAGTAGATGGAGGGGCAAGCACGTGATATATGCGTCCTATCGTGCCTTACTCGGTTCCTTGGTTTATCACATATGGCATGAACGTAATCTTCGAAGCTTTGATGGGAGCCATCGTGATTCACGGACTTTGGGTACACTTATTCTTGAAGATGTGCGATAGAAGATTTTTAGTGTTCAACTTCCTTATGTTGTTAGTACATGTGCACTTTTATCGTTTATGGCAGATTCCTTGGCCTGTCGAGGAATCCACCTAGTTCATGCTTGTTGTACTGTACTTATGTACCCCCTTTACTTAATGAAATTTACATTACCAAAAAAAGAAATATATAAGAGATACTGGATATAATTTCTCAAATCATTGGAGATTTTCTAAATCACAGAAGATCTACGTATAATTACACTAAATCTCAAAAAAGACGGTGTGATCATCGTATAATTATTTGTCACCTTTTTTCATTATTTTTTAGTGAAATAGAAAAAACTAATTTACCCGTCTCTAAGATTGTTTACACATAGGTTAGGCAATATTAAACGAATTTACCTTGATTGACCTAATAATGACGTATTGTAGCTCAAATAATTTTTTTTTTAACCAAACTATCCTTACACATCTGGCACCTTTATAAAGAATAGTTTGGTGGAAAAATATTCGTTCCACCTACAAAACATTAGTAATAAATTAATTAAAATAATTTAATTTTTAAGATAAAAACAAACATAAAGAGTACTAGATATAATGTTTTAAACTACTAAAAAATTATGTGTAAAATTTAACTTGAATAAGTTAAATAATATAATATGTTATGATTAGAAAAAGTAATAAATATTCTAATAAACTTTACTCCAAACTCTTTTATTAAAGGAAGGGATAGAATCTAATAAATAAAATCTAATTTTCTATATAAATAATTTAATTTATGAGTTATAATTATGACTAAGGATAGTTATACGGTCTCTCTTAAAATTTGATATGATTACAAGTAGACCTTATTTAATTTGGAAATCGTTTTCTAACCAAAATAATATATAGACAAAAACAACGTATAGATATAATTAATTTTCAAATAACAGGAGATATATTTGTAATTTTTAATAAATATTGACCATAAATTATAATTAAAAAAAACAAATACAAATAACATAACTATAACCTAAAATATAAAATAATAATATTTATGTTAAGAGAGAATAATTTTTTTTTAATTTTAAGAATTTAAAATAATTTATACAAGTGTGATAATTTTTTAATTTAAATTTATAACCTAGAAAGTAATTATTAATTGAATAATTTAGCACTTCAATTATTAAGAGATGTAATTTTATATAGAGATTCAATAAAAAAAATATAAACTAAAAATTGATATAAATAATAAAAAAAGTATAGGGGGTTATATTATTCATTCCCATAAATATTACAGACATACCCTTGAGGGCATTTCTGTCATTGAATAGGAAAATCTTTTGAATTTTTAAGGTTGCCAACAGTGGTTTCTGTAATTTTTGAAAAAGTAAAAGTGATTTATATAAATTATTATTCTTAATAATTATATATTATTAACCAAATTAAATTTTAATTAAATATCAAAATACCAAAAAATTATAATTGTTGAGATCCTACATGTACATAAAATAAGAAATCATGTACATAAAATTTTGCACAAATCACAAAATCCTACACTAAGTCAATAAAATTCAATACATTCCTTATCCTTTTTCCATTTGCCTTCTACTCCTCTCCTTTCTCAATTCTCAATTCTCTTTTTCCAATTTTTGGCTCTTTTTTCCAATGATGAGATGCCAAAGGAAGATTGACATTGTTGGTGTAATGAAAGGGCACCAATCTCCAAATATCCTTGAGCAGTTGCTGTAAGACAAATTTGGTTCCAAATGGATTTGATGGTGAAAGAGCCGTCACTGGATAAGAGTGTCAATGCTTTTCTGGTCAAATTCAATTTGAATAATCTGTTGTACCAAATGACCAGGGATGATTTGTAATTTATGTATATCCCATTCGTTACACCTCCAAAAGTAGTTAACAGGGAGGAGTCCACAGAGTGGTTTCTCACCAAGCCAGTTATTTAACCAAAAAGAGATGTTTCCTTTCCCAGGAGATCACAAGTGGTGTGTTTCAACTGCTCTACCAACATTGCAAAGTCTCTTCTAGGTTGTTGATGCAATGTAAGACACCTTCATGATTGTCGGGTGATTCCTTTTGCATTGTTTGTCCAAAAGAAATTGAGACCAAAGCTAGTTTTGCTGACCGAATAGCCACCATAACTTATATCGAAAAGATTCCATCGTATCTTCTGATTTTTTTATGTTATTACTAAGGGTGTGATTGATATATAGGAATGGAATGAACATTCATAAGTCCATTCCTACACTTTTGATCGGTATGCTTTAAGTTTAGGAATATTCATATTCTTATTCCCTCGGATAAGAGATTAGCCATTTCCTCTCCCTAACATGACATTAGTTATTCCCAATATATTGGGATCAAAGTTTTCTCTTTTTCTTTCTTTCTTTTTTTCTTGTATTAGTTTAATGTTAGTTCTAATTGATATTAGATTTAAATAGTTTTTGTATTGAGTATTAAAAAATAATTTTGTATGCATGGTAAGAAATAAATAGTAACTTTGATTATTTAATTATTTTTGTTAACACAAAAAAATTTATTTATCTAAATACTAAATAAATAATGGTAAATGCACTGACTAAATACATTAGTCCATTTGATTATTCAAATTAATTTTTTTATTTTAACATAAAAATATTATCTATTTGTTTAATGAGTCAATAAATTATTTATTATGTAAATAAATAATTGATATAAATAGATTTTTTTAATAATATATGAGATATTTTATAAATTGTTTATAACCTTTTGTAAGCAATTTTTAAAATACTATTGTTATACAATTGAATTCAACATTTTCAAAAAATTATGAATAAATAATTCTTTTAAAAAAAGGAAAAATTATATTCTTAGTCCCGTAACTTTAGTTTATTAGCAGTTTATGGTGGAAGGAACAAATTTCAATCTTTGGCTCATAATATTGCAAACCTCCTTCATGTTCAAACAAATCAACAAATTATGCTAGTCGATCATTGATTTTCGCACAATTTCAAAGAGATTCTCTCTTAAATTAGGGTTTTAGATGGGGATTTTATGGGAAAAGTGTGTGTTCACATCTTGTGCATTGTCGCATTCTTATTCGTACCTTGCATGCACATATACTTGCTATTGTTATTTTTGGAGCTAATGATGTGGGCACAAGACGTGAGCTCTGGCAAGTGCTGCGTAATATTTCTGATACTATTGATGATGACCCGTGGTTACTAGGGGGAGACTTCAATGCAATCTTAGACCTAAGCAAAGTGTGTGGGGCCTCAGGTGACAATCGAATGGCCATGGATGAGTTCTACGACTGCGTGGTGGATACGGGACTCGGTGCTCTCCCTATGCGCGAAATACAATTCACTTGGTACAACTGCAATACAAACAACCATAGCTTGTGGGAGCGGTTGGACCGTATGTTTGTAAATGATAGCTGGTTGAGGTGGTGGCCGAACGCAATGTGCGAAAGTCTTACACCGAGGACTTTGATCACTCTCCATTGGTGCTAAAAGGAGAATGCAACACCCATAAGTACGTATGTTTAGATTTGATAATTACCTTGCATTATCTTTGGATTTTATTTCTACGGTGCAGAACGTTTGGTAGCATAATATTGTCGGCACATCGATGTATTCGGTTACACGAAAGCTGAAAGCTCTTAAACCGCTTTTTCTTCAACAACAAAGGTGGAAAGGGGACATATCTTTGAACGTAAAACTGGCAACGGATTTCCTGGAAGGAGCTCAAATGTTACTTCAACATGGGCGACATAATCCCTTGCTGTTATAATTGGATCTCTATTGTAGGCTAGTCTTTCTCAAAGCAACTAGACTGGAGCAGGTAATGCTATAACAACATGCTTAAATCCAGCGGATGAAAGGGGAAGATCAATGCTCGAGAATATTCTTTCATAAGGTGGCTGCTCGAAGGACCTATAAACGGATCTTTCATACATCGGATGAAGGGGGCGCGTGTATACAGAACGAAACAAGGTCATGAGCACATTTGTGGACTTCTACAAACGGTTGCTAGGTGGGGAGCGGACATCATGAGGTCTAAACTTGGGATATTGTCGTCCTTGGGCCAGGCATATTATCACGGACGACAAGGGGCGGACCTTGCTTAACCTATTACCGGAGAGGAGGTTAAAGAAGAAGTTTTTGATAATGCGGAAGATAAAACACCAGGACCAGATGGATATTCGTTTGGTTCTCTAAAGTAGCATGGCCAGTTGTGGAGATGAAGTTTCACGAGCAATCATGAAATTCTTCCTTGCGGGTAGATTGCTTAAACAAACTAATGCTACACTTCTCACGTTGATTCCTAAGGCACATGCACCTAACCTTGTAGCTGATTTTTGACCTATATCCTGCTGCAACGTTATTTATAAAACTATCACCAAGATCCTAGTACAGAGGAGTAGTGTGGTCTTAGATAGGATTATTAGTCCCTCGCAAAATGCATTTGTGTGGGGGAGAGCAATTGGAGACAATATTTTATTACCACAGGATCTCTTTTCTTTATATAATCAGCTTTGTCTCCCCCCAGATGTGCCTCGAAGGTGGACCTTTGGAAGGCGTATGACACTATGGAATGGGATTTTTTATTGGCTATACTATAGTTATTTGGATTCCCAACTAGATTTAGACAGTGGATAGAGGAGTGTGTCACTATAGCACGTTTCTTGGTATGTTTGAATTGCAACGTCCGTGGTTATTTTGCTGGGGCTCGAGGGCATTGACAAGGGGACCCCATATCGCCTTATTTGTTTGTATTGGTTATGGAAGTCCTCCAGATGATTCTGCAACAGTTGACCGATCAAGAGGAAACTTTCTCGTTTCATTGGAAATGCCATGATCTGCGGCTCTTCCAATTGTGTCTTGCCAATGATCTACTCCTCTTCTACAAGGCGGATGATACTTTGGTGCGATTATTGGCTAGGGGGACTGGATGTGTTTGCTTCTCACTCTGAAGTACATGCCAACCCCCAAAAGAGCCAATTGATTCTTTCCAAATAGGCTTCCCCTTTCCTTGATGATTTGCTAGCGACATTGAATTTTCAGGAAGGCCATCTCCTAGTGTAATATCTTGGCCTTCCCCTTATTTCTTCTCGATTATCTATAGCTAGCTGCAAATCACTATTGAAAAAGATTGATCGCCACATTAAAGTATGCGAAGGAGTTCTTTTATCCTTTATCGGGCGAGTACAATTGATTAAGTCAGTCCTTAGTTCTTTGCAGGTGTATTAGGCAATGCTTTCATATTACCTAAGAGTACTATACAAGAGGTTGAGAAGCGCTTCCGTAATTTTCTGAGGAAAGGATCATCAAATAGTAGGTATCCAAAAGTGACGTGGGAACAGGTAGACCTACTGAGGAGGGAGGCCAAGGCATACGGGATATTCTCAAACTCAATCGAGCACTTACAAGCAAGCATCTGCGGGCGATTATCAGTCGTGCGAGGTCTCCATATAGATGACTTGGATCATCCATACCCGTGTTGAAGCCAAGTCAATTTGGACGGTTAATGAGTTACAAAGATCATGGGGATGGCATAAGATCCTGTGCCTTAGGCATCGATTGCTGCATAATATCGAGTTTTGAATTGGTAGTGGAGACTCGTTCTCACTTTGGCACTATCCATAGCATCACTTGGGTTCTCTTATCTACCAGTTCCCGCGGGGTCCTCAGCTGATAGATACTCTTGCATCGAATTCTCTACATGTGGTGATAGTTGTCAGCCATTGGGATTGGCCATTGATTGCTGATATAGCATGTATCGAAATTTTATATTTCATTTCCCATTATTTATGGTAGGGAGGACAACATTTTTTGGAGGGACACGGGCGGTCATTCTCCACAACGACAACATACGATTTGTTCCATCCTTCGGGGACCAAGGTAGGCTGGTCTTCGCTACTCTTGAGTTCTTTCAGGGTTTTGAGATATTGCTTTGTACTTTGGCTTGCTATATTGGGGAAACTGGCCACCTTTGAAAAACTATGGTTGATGCACTTGGGTGGCACATGTCTATTTTGCCTGGTTGACCACTTGGAGACACACAACTATCTTTTCTTGAAGTGAAGGTACTTGCAAGTTTCTTGGTGGCAGTTCGGCAATGAGTGTGGTTCCCATGGCGAAATCGTGGTTGGCCACGGGATGTAGAATGGGCGGTGGCTAGATGGGGCGGCAAACATGTGATGAATGCAGCATACAGGACACTCTTGGCTTCCCTAGTATACCACATATGGCAGGTCTAGAACAGACGACAATTTCAGCACTTGGATCGACCCCCTACTGTTTTTGGAACCATTGCTGTGGAGGATGTCATACAGAGAATCCTTAGTTGTAATTTACCTCCTTTTGTTAGTAATAGAGGGTTATATCGTTTCTGGCAGATCCTTTGGCCTGTCGAGGGGCAAGCCGAGTAGAGACCTTGCATTGTACTTTTTGTACACTTTTACTTATCCACGAAACTGAACTTTACTGGAAGCTTACTTCCCTTCCACACTAACATGTAGTTAGCTTAGAAAATTTACCATACTAATTCTAGCATTAAGGAATACTTTTAGTTCAAATTTCGTGGAAGTCTGAGATGTTTCAATTTTGTTTAATATAACGCAGTTTAATTACAACAAGTTTCCTTTCTTTTCATACTAACATGTAGTTATTATTTAGTTTAGAAAGTTTTCCATACAAATGCTATGGTTTACGCCTAGTTTTGGTTCAAGTTTTGTGGTATTTTGGGATAGTCCAAATTTCAGTACTTTTTCGCTTTTTTATTAAAGAAAGTTTACTTTCCTTTCATACTAACATGATGTTATTATTGTGCTTAAAATTTAGCATACAGATTAGGTTTTAGACCAACTTTTAGTTCAAATTTCATGTAATTTTGAGAGTCTAAATTTCAGTAGTTTTACGCGATTTAATTAAACCAAGTTTCGTTCTTATTAACATGCAGTTATAATTTAACTTAGAAAATTTACCATATAAATGCTAGGCTTTAGGCTTACATTTGGGCCAAATTTCGTTAAATTATGAGATAGTCCAAATTATAGCTGTTCTACGCGATTTTTTTAAAGCGATTTTGCTCTCCTTCCAAATAACATCTAGTTATTATTAAACTTACAAAATTTAGCATACAAATTCAAGAGTTTAGGCCTACTTTTGGTTCAAGTTCCGTTCAATTTTGGGATAGTCCAAATTTCAGTATTTTTATACGGTTTTATTAAAATAAATTTACTTCCCTTTCATTCTAACATGTAGTTATATTTAGCTTAGAAAATTTATCATACTAATTCTAGAGTTTAGGTCTACTTTTGTTACAAATTTCGCTGAATTCCGGAGTAGCCCAAATTTTAGCAATATTACAAGGTGTTATTAAGCAAGTTTACTTCCCTATCATACAAATATGTAGTTATTATTTAGCTTAGAAAATTTACAATACTAATTCTAGCGTTTACGAATACTTTTAGTTTAAATTTCGTGAAATTATGAGATAGTTAAAATTCTAATGATTTATCCCTATTTAATTAAAGTAAGTTTACTTTCCTTTCATACTAATATTTAGTTATTATTTAACTTTGAAAATTTACCATACAAATGCTGGGTTTAGGCCAACTTTGCGGTCAAATTTCGTGAAATTTTGAAATGGACAAAATTTTAGCAGTTCTACGCAATTCTTTTAAAGTAAATTTCCTCTCCTTCCATATTAGCATGTAGTTATTATTAAGCTTAGAAAATTGAGCATACAAATACAAGAGCTTAGGCCAACTTTTGGTTCAGGTTTTGTGAAATTTTGAGATAGTCCAATTTCAGTATATTTGCGCGCTTTTATTAAAACAAATTTACTTTCCTTTCATAATAACATGTGGTTATTATTTAGATTAGAAAGTTTACCATACAAATGCTAGTGTTTAGGATAACTTTTGGGTCAAATTTTTTGGAATTTTGAGATAGTCCAAATTTAGTTAGTGTATGCAATTTTTTTAAAAGCAAGATTCCTCTCCTTCCATACTAACATGTCGTTATTATTAAGTTTAGAAATTTAGCAAAAAAATTCAAGAGTTTAGTCCTACTTTTGATTCAAGTTTTCTAATTTGAGATAATTCAAATTTCAGTAGTTTTACGTGGTTTTATTAAAGAAAGTTTACTTCTCCTTCATTCTACATGTAGTAATTATTCGACATCCTGTGTTATGTGAACAAGATAGTATTCAGTTACTTTTTAGAATTCTAATTTTCTCTCTCTTTCCAACACATAATTCTTAAAGTAATGACACGACCAACCTGGTGAAACCTATCAGTGCAACAAGTCCATGGCCACAATAACTTCAAGGGTCTCCCCAGCTCCTAGAACCATGATTCATCATGGAAGAATTATCAGAACATAACAACACTTAAAAGGATTGAGTTATTATACATGAAAACAACCTTAGAAGATGAATCGAACAAAATAATTTTCCATGCAAGCAACCATTTACATATTGACAAAACAAGAAAAAATCGAAGAAGTGCATACTTTTGGGGGCTTCAACAGTTGCGTCCTTAATTTTGCTTCTTAGCCTTGAGCGGATCCCAAAAAATGTTCTGTATAATAAAAAAAGTTAATATTATAATTATTCATCTTACAGGGTTGTATAGATGACCAGATCTATTATAGCTAAAGATTAGTATGTAACAGTCAAATCAAGAGTACAATGTCTATGGCACAAGCAGATTTATTCTACATAAGATTGCTAATAAGTTACATGTAATTTTAATTAATAATTCATATATCACAATTAAAATATCAGAAAATCATAATGTAAAAAAGATTGAAAAGACTCATACTTTAATAGTTTTACAATGCATGGGCGGAGGGGGAAAAGATACAATTTCTCGAACAACCTAGCATTCATCATCTTATAGTCTAGGACTGTTTTGGTTTATAATCAAGTAAGAAAATTGTTGCAATAATTATAAATTAAATCGATCAAATCTCATTTATTGCAAAAATGTGATTTTTTTTGCCGTTTGGTCATTTTACAATAATCATTTTTTAAATTGAATTCTATTTATAAAAAAAACATATTTTGATAGAAGCCGCACTTTTTTTAGTTATTAATCTACTGTAATTATTTTTTATCTAATTACTGATTATGCTCATTAAGTAATTACTTTTAATTATGCACATAGTATTTGATAGTTATTGCATTATGTAGTGTCTGAATACTTTTATAATACACAACAGGATTATTCTAACCTTTGTGAAAGTGATTGTATATATACTTCATGAAATTTCATTAAATTTGATGTCAAATATATATATATATAAACATAGTATTAATTTTAGTACCGAAGTAAATGATGACGCTTATGAAAACAATAATTTTGTCATCAATTTATATTTTCTAATTCACTAAATTCAAATTTTAAGTATAAATAGTTAATTTAATTGATATCCCATATCCATTTATATAGCAAAACAGTGGCGGGCGACAATTAAGCCAATTTTGGCGAATTTTGAATTTTTTAGTTATCAATAAAAGTTTCATTGACAAAAAATATCATCCATTTTAAATTAAAAACTAAATTTGTATTTATCTAAAAAGATCCTATCTTCAAGATTAGTGTTTATTTATACTATATTCTATTTTCAAGATTAAGATACTAATCCAATTTGTATTTCTTTTTTAAATATGTTCATATTTTAGGATTATTTTTATCATAAAAAATATTAATCTTATCACTAGTGATGATACAAGCACATAAAACTAATGTTTTAGTAATCAATTAATAATTTGTAATTCATTAAATTCATTTTGAGTATAAATAATTAATTTAATTGATATTCCGATATATATATATATATATATATATAGATATGCACATCTGAAATTTTAATAAGTGTCAACATGAAGTGTACTATCAACCAATTAGAATTGTTTGTTATTCAATAAAGCTAATCGAGCTGCACCACTTGGATTAATCGTGACGAGTACTTCGTATTTATTTCCTCAAAAGATTGTACAAATATTAAAGCAATTGTATCAAATATATCAAATATAATATTTATCTTTCGAACAAAATGTCGAATAAGCCAATTATATATGTTATCGAAAGCATTTAATGTATTTATGTCTTTAAATCAAAGACAAAGAAATTATTACATCAAAATATTCAAATAGAATATCACTCATCCTCTTCAAACCACTTTTGTAAAAGGGGCCTTTGGATTCATTTTTCTCCATAAATTCTTTCTGCAAAATGATCAAATTTTAGATGATTTAAGACATTCAAGATTTAGATGAAATCATTCGTTCCAGGTGCTGACATTATGCGCTGAAATTAATTTATAAAAGCTCAAAATTAGACCTTAAAATAGTATAGCATTTTATTCAGTATCTTACAATAGTAAGCCCTCGAATCAATATTACAAATATTCAAATTTGAGATCTATGTGAAAATTTTGGCCTCCAAAATTGTCAAACGCATAAATTGAAATTTTCAAGAGAAGAACAAGAGGATTAGAATACGAATTATGCTCATTTTAGCTCCAAATTCGTATATTTTATTTATTATAATTTTTATTATGATTTGATGTTTAGACATAACATTTTTGTGTGTGCAGTAATTTGACAGCAACATTTAAATTTTCTCAAAGTGAATTGTATCAATCAATTAGAATTGTTTGTGTAGGGATAGCCCTCCAGTGGTATTGCTTTAAAACAGAACCTATCCAACTATTACAACTTGAAATGGAGTACGAAACCCCTTAAGGAATTACAGACCGAATATGAGCAAATATTACAGAGATATCGAATAGTTACAGCAGAATAAATGGAAACAAATACCTGTTTGAATATGGCTCAGGAGATAGAGCCAGATCCAATATTCCGAGGGACACGGTCACAAAATACCGGACTCAACAAAACCAGCAAACATCACGGTTGCACCAACACCGGCAGTACCCGACACCCCAACTCAGACCACACAGATCTTTTACTCACAAAGAACCGACCACCACAACCCTCTACTCAAGTTGGAAAACACTCAGCAATATTTCAGTGCACGGGAAGAGGAAGAAAACAGATTTCTCTCGCGCGAAGCAACTTACCCGCATAAGGAAATAGGCTTCCTATTTAAAGGATTGAAGTAACGACCGGAGTGCCGGACCGTTAGGCGGTTTCCAGAAGAGCCATCGGTTGGCTCTTGGAAACCGCCAGTGAGCGGTTGCAACTGCCATAGTCGGGTGTGAGAGGGAGAAGAGAGGAAGCGGCGGAAATAGGGAGGAAGAGAGAGAAGACTGATTAGGGTTTAGAGAAGAGGTACAATATATATCAAGTCGAGTCGGGTCGGGTTCTGGGAGGTGGGTCGGGTACCGGGTAGAGGGCCTCCCAAGTGATAGTGGGCTTGGGTTGTGGGCTTCGTATTTGGGCCAAATAATACTAACAGTTTGTAATAGTGAAGAAATCTAACTAATCAATTTACACCATGTGGATTGTTCTTGACAAATACTTGATATTTATTATTTTAGAAAATGATACAATTCTTGAAGGTATTATATCAAATAAATAAATTAGCTATATCAAACATAATATTTTTCTCTTAAACGAAATGTCGCATACGCCAATTATATTATAAAAACAATATATTTATCTGTTTAAATCAATCACAAAGAAATTACATCAAAATATTCAAATAGACTATCACTTATCCTCTTCAAAGTACAAGATGAGTTTGTAGCCATTATATACATAAAAAGAAAAAAAATACTTCAACAAGAGGTAGTATACTTATATTATACTCACAAAATATAAACACTGGCAAGTAGTAGGGGAGACTTCAACAAGAAGCATTTCTTTGGAGATCAAAACAACTGTATTTGGAGTATGGTAAGAAGAATCACTTGTATTATAACGGCAGACCTGCAATTAGTTGGACTACTTCCTTGACTTTGGACATGATCTTGCAGCATAACATAATAAAAAATTTGTGCACCCCATGGTGAACTCGAGGTTAGGGAAAGCTAGCGGCCGCACACCACATGGCTAGCTCAAGACCGTGGCCCCTATGTTGAGCTCCAGGAAAAGAGAGCACGATTGTGCACCCCATGTTGAGTTCGAGGCCATTCCCCAAGCTAAGCTTGAGGTGAGGAGGGTCCAATTATGCCCCAATGGCGAGCTCAAGGTGAGGGCATGCAAGCGCCAGCACACCCCGTGCCGAGCTTGAGGCCGTAATCGTCAGTTGATTTCAAGGTGAGCAGAGCACGAGTGCACCCTTGAGGTTGGGCCCCCTATGGTGAGCTTCATGCTGCCCGTTGAGCTCGAGGCGAGGAGAGGCTTGTGGTCTGGCATCCCCTGGGGAGCATGAGGAAAGAGAGGTTGACATAGGTCTCGTTGGCCACGGGCAAGGCTCGCATGAATTGGGCTTGCATAGCTCGAGGCAAAAGCTCAAATTAGCTCGAAAAATCTGACTGGGGGATCTCGCCTAAGTTGAGCCACTATTCTAGCGCCTAGGGGTGCGCGCGCAAGATACACTGGGTAGAGGTGTACATTGTTGCTCCCCCTGTTTTTCGTATCCAGGTTTAGTGTAGAAGTAGGAGACCTCAACTACACCACCAAGTAGGCTCACGATATTTATGTTAGTAAATTTACGTCGTGTTAAGTTGACCAATTATATAATTTCAAATCTATGATGTATTAAGGGGGTTCCCAAACTCATTTAAAACAGAGAGAGAGAGAGAGAGCGAAGATTCAAGTAGCGAAAGGCCAAATAATTCTTCATATGCATTTCCTCAAGCTCAAGAATATTCCAAGGCATCCAAGGTGGAGATTCAATTATTTCGTTAAAGGTGATACACAAATTATAGTGTTTAATTTAGAATTACAGGTGCTAAGCCCTTAAATTAGTATTTTAAATATCCAATATATTCTCAAGAAGATCTAAGTGGAGAATCGACTTCCAAATCCTCGAATCCAAATTCATGACTATAGCGTTTAGTTCGATATTACTGGCACAAGATAAAATTAGCATTCACAACTACTTTGACCCAAAAACTAGGCCTAAACCCCTAGCATTTGTATGGTAAATTTTCTAAGCTAAATAATAACTACATGATAGTATGAAAGTGGAAGTAAACTTTCTTTAATAAACTGAGTGAAATTACTGAAATTTGAATTGTCTCAAAATTTCACGAAAAAAAGTAGGCCTAAACATAATTTGTACCAAATCAAATACTTTTTTTAAAACTTGTTTTTAATAAGAAGCTAACAAACACTTAAATTGAACTATTATACATATTAGTTCGAGGAGTGATAAAATGCAAATCCCAAAAACTACCCAAAGTTAATTAGAAGAATACGGAGATCTTGTTTTCAAGAAATTTGGCATTTTTATCATGGAAGATAACTTTTATTGTGTGAAGAGGTTGGTTCGTTACCAAAACAATTTTGCCTGTGTTCATTAAGTTTTGCATATTGGATGCATCCAACGGGATTTAATTGCCCAAGAAAAATAAAGATAAATTAAATATATGTGCTCTAACATAAATTAAAACAATATTAACATTTTAAACCAAAATTAAATATATATCTCACAGTCAAAGGACATATTTTAATCTTTCAACTTTCCTAACAATCTTATAAAATAGTTTTAAAGCTAGTTAAGTGCTAAATCTTATTCTAAATTAAGTTTTTAAAGTATGTGAATAAAATAATTTGATGAAGCTTACTAGTAGTAAGAATTCCTTTTTTTTTTAGTGTGTGTGTTTGTGTTAGTTTAAAGATTATTTTAAAATTTTAAAAATAAATTAAAAGTTTCTTACTCTTTATAAATATGATTATAAACTCACCCAAACGCCCTCTTAATTGTTATAGCATAGTCGTAAATGGAAATTTTGATATAGTTAATGACACTGTCCCTCGACTCCATCAACAATCATGTGGAACAACCATTTTGAGTAGCATACAATCATCTCTGCTCTAGCAAACATTATCCCTTTCTAATCAATAGATTTAAGATTCATGTTCCCTAATATCGCTATATACAATAGTAACAACACAAGGTCACCTATAATACACTATATATAGGGTTAATGGAACGATGCTGAGTACACAAGCACATAAAGTGTGGGAATAAAAGATAGACATTGAGTTTTACAAGACAAAAGGGATCTAATTTGATTGCTGAGAGGAAAATATATACATGAGTCCATCTGCAACGAGTAACCTAATTGTTTCTTGTAGCTGCATAGAATGTTTGAAAGGTAAGCCTCATTGGTAAGGCTCTCTTCCAGCAACCTAGCTACAATCTTAATCACATCTAGATAAACTTAATTACATAGAATTTTTTAGTGAAATTGTTATAAAAGCAACATCTGCATTCCCTCTTCTTTTCCAGACAACCTTCACAGTTGAAGTCCCATCTTTTCTACCTAGTAACACACAAACATATACATGTGTATATGTATGGTGTCAACTGCCCAAAACTAGGTTGAAAATATTTTTGCTGGCAGACCCATTGATCAAGTTGTTACTCTACTTCCTAAGCATTTCTTCTTTGGCACAAGAATCACCATCGTAGACGAAGTATAACAAATTCAATAAATAAAGGCGCATTCGTGCTTTTGCAAAACTGGTGAATTCTAATTCATCTTTCCTTCCGAACCAATAGTTGCTGTAGATACATGACTAAGCTCATACTTGATCCATCAGACTATTTACATGTTGATTTAGCAAATTCAATTGATTAATCACCAACATGAGGTTTTTTTTTTATGTACAAGAACTGTTTTTCCTTGTTACTTTACCAAAAATAACAAGATTTCAATTAGAGAGCATTATTGGATTGAGTGTTTATGCAACTACAAGGAGAAATGGTATAATAATGCAGACAAACAAGGGCTGAAACATTGAACAATGCATCACCAAATAATGTGGAAATACAAAAAAATCAATCTACATATTGCAAATCATGTTTCATACTTAGTAACGTTCTCGACCTGTGAAATACTGTTAACAACAGATAAGTAATTTTACTTGACCATGCAATTGTACTATATATAATTTTTAACAAGATTTGGTGAGTATAACTGCTGGATCAAATAGGACCAGAGGGCCTCTTATTGACATAAGCCTGGAGCCTTTTCAGAAAGAAGATCATACATATATGATGAAAAACTATGATGGTTTGTGTGTGGATCAAGAATTTGGAGCTTGGCTTTGAATTGCAGAAAACGGTTAATTGAATTGCTAAATTTGGAGTTAGTTCGACAGTTAAAAGATAATTCGCTGATGAAAATATAGTATCTTCACCATATTTAGGTGATCTCCTCGTCTAAATTTTATTGCTAATAAAAATGTTGGTTCTTGAATGGATATAAGTAATTTGTCTCTTGGAAGAAACTTATATCTCAACTACATATGTTCTTAATTGCCAACCTTCCTAAGAAACTTGAAAATTTTCTTCTCAGTTTCTCTTGTCAACATGAGGCTGTAGTCAAGTTTAATTTATGTAGAGATAACTTCAACTCTAAAGAGCTATTCACACTAGCTGCACTCTGGATCTCAAAAGAGAGAGTTTTGTGGTATTGGCTAAAATCAAGGGATGGGTGGAAGTGGGAAGGAATAAACAACACTTCGAAGAAAAAGGTAACTTGGGCTAACAATCACTAATCTAGAAAGAGACAATTAAAAAAGCAAGATTTCTAAAACTTTTGCGTCTAATGCTGTGTCATCATAGCGACAGAAAACCTACAAGCAGAGAGTATGCATGAGCAAGAGAGAGCAATGTTGTATCATATCCAGCAACAAGAGCAACGCCCTCTTTACTTGTGGAACCTATATTCATAAAATACAAAAAGATATCAAAGTTTTCATCTTATGGAAAAGACAAAATAAGTGACCTTTTTGTCAAACTTCTTTACATTGAGAACTTTGTAACTACTAGTTAGGTTGGACTGCAGAGTCCAACAAGCTTAGCAATAATCTTCCACTTGTGGAAGTTTCAAATCAACATGCATTCAGCTATAACATTTTTGTTTTACCATCGCTACCTGCTAGGTCTATGTACTAACTCTCAGGAATCCCTCCGCCCCAACTAAAATAGAGAGTAGGATGGCAAAAAAGTAATACGATAGAAGAAAAAGGCAAAACTAAAAGAATAAAATAAATTAAAAACCATACATATAGTAAAGAGTCACTTGCATTATTGCTTGCTTTATTATTCTCCGAAGATAGTACAAAAAAATGCTTCATGAGAATAGTCATACACAAGTAGGCTAGTGTAACATTCGTAGAAATTTTACACATAATCAAGAGACTAATTGGTAACTTTAAATTAAAATAGTATTATAAACTATCAATAATTTTAAGCAATCCATATGAGTTGGATTAATTATTAGTAAAGAAAACTAACCACATAATGAATTAGCAAAATAAATTAATTATTAGCATAATACAAAAAGAAAATATTTAAAAAATCATTAAATATTTACGAATATAAGTAGAAAATATTTCAGCGGGACTTGATACATTATTCCCCAACAAAAATTACATCCAATTTCCTTTAACAAAAACATGCAAACCTAACCCTTGCATCCTAAACCTGTGATAGACAATTCAGTGGGTGCATCTCATGATTAACTCAAATAACCTTAATAACATGTTCTTGCCTCTAAATAAGCAAAACATTCAAAAACCATTACAAGCTGAAAGTTTGGGCCTCCAAGTCCATCTCTTACACTTATCCCTGATATTCTATTAATACTTAATCAACGGTTGATTTGTACATGAAGAAACTGGTGGATCTGAATTACTTCCTAAAGCTGCAGTAGGTGTTGAGGTTGTGGTTGATTTTTGTGTTGAGATATGCATCCCTATTTCCCAGCAATGTATAGTTCCCAAGCGCTTTATGTAAATGTTTTTCCACAGTTGAAACCAACAATTTAACTCAGACTTTTTTCCCAAAAACTGACTGAATAATGTTTACCTTTGCTGCAAAAAAGTCTAAGTTTCAATACTGAATTAAACTTAAAGAACTCTTACCGAAGGTTTTGAATCTCATCAGGACCCTTTTATCTTCTTCTTTTTAGGTATGCTCCTAGCCTTTTTTAACTGGGGGTGGGGTGGGGTGGGGGGGTTATTTTCTTGTACTAGTCCTCCATAATATCATCTAGATTTTGTCTCCCAAAAGAGATTGCAACACAAGCATGTGCACAAGGACAAAACATGCTACAAGGACGGATTGTTTTACCTAAATCAACAACAAATCTATCAAGAAGCTAATCTATCTCAAATTGAGATCCCCACACCATCTAGTGAAATAATTTTGGACAATTGCTTGTTGTTTATTGATATTCTTCATAATGTTGGAGCATATGTTTCCTGCAAATTTTTGCATTCCTTTTTTACAGTTATATCCTAGAAGTTAATTTTGAAAGCACCGAAAAATACTAGTGGATCGGTCCAAGAATGTGCAAGCGAAAGCGATAATGTAAAAATACGTAAATTAAAATGAAACATAATAAAATCATAATTTCAAGGAGTGTGCCCTTGGAGTTCCCGAGCACTCGATGTAATTAATAATGACACTAGTAAAATTAAACCGGGCTAATGGTTAAATTGAAAAAAAATTGAGAGGTGCGAGATCGTAAATCAAGAACTACCTCATTCTTTGATTTACTTCGAACCTCCTTTGTTTGATCCGTTTTGATCCGTTCATGCAAGATTTCGACGTAAAAGCCTTCTAAAGTTGCATCCACACCATACCGAAATTTGGGATCCCTCAACTCAATTTGTTGGAAAAGAATTGGGGAGAAAAAATACACCAAGTGTGTATATGAGAGGGGCGTTCGAATGGTTGCTAGGGGAGAGGAAATTATTTTGTGTTGTGTGTTATGTATTCATTAGTCGTTCGAAATAACTAATATACATATATATATACCTTTTATGGATGTATTAGAATGTGTCTAGGTTCATTCTATCATCCATAAGGTAGTAAAATCCTTTATTTCAAATAAAGAATGACTAACATGGCACCTTCCAAAAGTAAAATTATTAGTCAATAATTTCCTATTCTAGAATTTTCAACAACTAAATTAAGGGGTGTATTGGGCAATTTTATCTAGAAATAAAATACAAGGCCCAAATAATTTTAATTAAATCTAAATTAATTAAAGTCCACCTAAGTAAGCCCATCATATATTAATTCCAATTAAGTATATGAGCTCAATAAGATTTTATTAATTAATATGTCCAACTTATTGAATAATAAGGGCAAGCCCAATATAAATTAATTCTATTAATTTATTCTTGGGCTCCTCCATCCAATGGATCCCTCAAATTTATAAGTAATCCAATTACTTACAAAATTAATTCCTAATTAATTCCTCGTCCCTTCTTGGTGTTTGTGTGTGACTCTTTAGGTTCACCATTTAGCTAGACTTGGGCTAGTGTCTAACACTATTATTAATTAAATCTAATTTAATTAATAATTCTCGATCAACACTTGTTCAAGAAAGCCCGTCACCATGAGTGGCTGTTTAGCAACGGTTTAGGGCACAAGACTAGGTGAATATTCATGTAAACTATTAGGCTCTCGAGTCTATACAGGTACGGTCCTTCTGTCTATCATCTGCTGGCCTTAGATTAGGGCACGAAGTTGGGTGTTGGTTCCCATCCTGGACTAGGCGTCTATACTTTACACATGAGATAGCATTACGCCAAATTGCTCGACATAGAAAAACCTTGTCCTATTCGATCAATGACTGTGGTCATAGGTTTATAAAGCGTAAACGCATCTCCAAGTGCATAGGAGATACCTCTACCACGTTTTGACAGGGGATGGATCCTCTTGTTGGAACTCACTGTCTCGCTGTATAGTTTGACTGCATTGGATAGGACTTATGATGACCATGTCTGGGACACGATCACCTCTGGCACAAATCCAAGATACAGTTATCGCATGCATGTGCTGCTGTGATTCCTCAAGTATGAGGACTACTTCCGCACTATTGGAACCGGGATTTGAGTCATATCGATCAAGCTTCCAAGGCTTCCATATGAGATCCCCGCAAGTCAGTTGAGTTAATTCAACACCTAGCCAATCGACCTATTAAGATTGCATAGATATCCCACGTCTATCACTGATGAAATACGACACTTATAAAATAAATGCAAGTCCCCATAGGACACTCGATGCCATTATTGACGTTCTCGAATTGGAACATTTCAGACCCAATCCTAGACAGTTGGTTTCATGACCACCATCTAATTCGCAGTCCAATTGTTGCACGGTTGCTAAAGTGGTCTGTGGGCTTTGTTATGATGTTTGAAAGAAATGCAAATAAATGTGTAATGAGCACAACAAATGAAATGACAATAGCGAATACTAATTTTATTCACTGAATAATATTATATAAAATTGAGTTACTGTCAGAATAGATTACAAGTATACCAATCTAATTGGCATTCAGGTCACCTATTCGAACAAATTTGGTCCTTATACACTGTAGCATCGTGTCTATACTATATATAACTGAAGAGCAGCTTCTTGGTATCTCCAATTTATTAATATGTTCAACTTTTTATTTCTTTTACATTAAATAAGTGTTTTTAACTTTCCCACTCATTATGATTTTTCATTACTATCTTTTGGTAGTTTTTTTCCTTATTCATTTTCATCTTATATATATCAATATATTATCTTATATATTTTAGGTATTCTTTCACTCTATCAAAATTAAATAATATAATTTATAAAATATTTTATCTTAAATATCTATTAAAAATTATGCACACACATAAGAATGTGACACACATGCTAGCTGTGATAATTGCTCATCGCTTACATCCAATTTATAGTTATTGAAACTTTCACACAAATTATTCATCAATGTATCACATTTATTATGGGTTGGAAAGAAAGACCTACACCAATCTTCACAAGGGATTTCCCCCCAACCATTGAGATGCAGTGTCAATTGAAACAAAAGTTTTAGGATCCAATTATTCAATTTTTAGCATATCTGTTTCAAAATCCCTTTGTTGCTTGTTCATGCAGCTTTCCAAAAGTATATCTTAAGTTCTTGATACTTAAACTTCATCTTAAGGTTCCAGTACTTGTGTCTCAGATATTACTTATTTTCACTCTCACAAACAAACTCTATTAATGCTTCTACTAACCTTTTTTGTGTATCTAAAATAGAACTCAATTTTGTAGTGCTCAATCGGCCAATATCATCTAACAACTTCTCCAGAAACCATTGCCATGTATGTCTGTTGTCAATAGGTACAACAACAATGGATATGTGAACCATATTGTCATTTCCATCTAATGTAGGTCGTACGAAATTCGGATCGAGTCGCTGATCCTGGTCCCGAGTTCGGGTCGCTAGATCCTTCTTTCGAGCTTCCTGTTAGTGGATTTTGAGAACAAAGCAAACGTAAGACTAGTTGGGTAGCCCCTAACGAAGGCCATCCGATGCTTAAGTTAGAAATTAGAGGTCGAAGGTGATAAATGAGATCGAATGAGACAAAAAAAAAGCGGTAGGTAATAAAAAATGTGTCCCCTCAAATATTCATAAATGCTTGTAAATACCACATTGAGTGTTCGACATGTGGCATCATCTGGATGCATCCACGTCATATGATCCAAGGGTTGAACTAGTGGGTTGACTTATTGGACCCGAGTCAGGCGCGCCGGGTCGGGTCGAATTCATGAGCGTGGATCCTGTCATCAAGAGTAAAATTCTTTAATAAATAAGGGAATTTTGATCATTTGATAATTACCTTCATCACCATCCTTCCTAACACCCACAAATAACTGCCCCTTAAACAACATCAAAGCCATTATTGGCTTACAACCAGACATGAATCCGTCTTTCGTTGAAAATGAAATGAAATACAATTTCTCAAACACAATACGATTTGAACCCTCAGCCTTCATTAGTATCAATTTTAACCCTTAGCCTTCACAGTAATCCCACATATTTTCAAATTATTGTGAATCTACCCCCTTATTGACCCAAGTGCAACCCTTTTTACCATGATCACTTTCCATCTAATGACTTCTACATTTCTAAGGATTATACTCTTCAATTGAGAGCTGACAATATAAGGATTATCCATTGAAAAATTTTCCATCCTCTTTGCTAAATAATAAGACTTGGCAACATCGTTAGCATAAGTCCTTGCACATGTGTTTTAATCATGATTGTTTTGATTAAAGTAAGACCTTTTAGGTAGGTGATATATGGATTCTCCATTCACATCTCTCATGTTTGCACTTTGCAGTGATCCTACTACTTTATTCTTGTTCCACTTAGCCCTATCAAATTGTATTTGAAAATTTTCAAATAGTTCTAAGTTTCATCAATTTTAAGGACCACTATCTTGTCCCTCCTTCTGCTGTGGTTCTATAAGACCCTCTAATGTCTTTAAAGCAAATTTTACTATATTTAGTCTCTCATTATTGCTTTATTCTCAGATCTTTTACATACTTAACAAGAGCAAGTCCAAACCATATGTGGCATCCGGGTCATGAAAGACCCTCTGTGCTATATTTTCTTCTTTTTTAAGTAGCTTTTAATGTTTTTATATATTTCAATGTCAACTCTGAGAGCCAAATTAAGTAATTATTAAAGATTAAAAATAATTAAATCTACAGATTTTGTTCTATGTCCACCTAGGCCTAACGAATTACATTAAATATCTTGACCAATGCTAAATTTCATCACCTTGAGTAACCACTATCTTGACACAGTTGTTGTGGATCTATAAGACTATTAATTATCTTAAAAAAATATTTACTACATGTCGTCATTCATCATTGCTTTATAAGATTTTTACATAAAAAACAAGAAGAAGTGTAGAAGCACGTGTGGCATGTGCTTGATTTGCCTTCTTTGTTATGTGGCTTTTAATGTGTACATATATGCCAGTGTCAATTTTAAAGCTAAATTAAGTAATTATTAAAAAAGAGATTTATGAAATCTACTACTTTTGTTTTTGTTCCATTAAGGCCTATCAAATTACATTTGAGAACTTTCAAACCGTTCTATGTTTCACCAACTTGAAAAACCACTGTTATTTGACATTGGCACGTACATAAATATTAAAAGCCACAAAGAAAAAAACGAAATCAAGAAAGAAGTTCTCTCCAGAGATTAACATGCCACACGTGCTTATGCACTTGTTCTTATTTATTTTTACCAAAAAATTGATAAAGTAACAATGAGAGACCTCATGTGATAGATGACTATTAATAGACAATTAATAGTATTATAGAACAACATGAGGGTCAAGATAGTGGTTGTTCTAGTTGATGAAATTCAGGACCGTTCAAAATAATTTTTGAGGTAATTCGATAGGTCGAAATGGAAGAAGAACCAACGAAAAAGATTTCATATAGCTCCTTTTTAGTAATTACTTCATTTGGCTTTCAAAGGTGTTGGCATATACAAAAACCTTAAAAACATGGAGGCTCTCCAGTTATCCACACAACACAAGTGCTTATGCACATGCTCTTCTTGAGTGTGTCAAAAATCTGATAATAATGCAACAATGAAAGACTTAATGTAGTAAAACTTTCTTTGAAGATATTTAATGGTCTTGTGGAACCAAAACAGAAGGAGGGCCAAGATAGTGGTTCATCAATTTGATGAAATTTAGGACTATTTGAAAATTTTCAAATACAATTTGATAGGCTTGAGTGGAAAAAGAACGAAAACAATAGATTTCATAATTCTCTTTTCTAAGAATTACTTCATTAGGATTTCAAAATTGGCATTGGCATATACTTATACATTAAAAGCCATAAAACTAACAAGGAAAATCAAGAATATATATTCCTACAGAGATCTATACCCAATATGTCTTCCGCACTTGCTCTTGTTGAGTATGTTACAAATCTTGTAAAGCAATGATGAAAGGCCTACATGTAGTAAATGCTTCTTCAAAGATTATTAATGGTCTTATAGAGCCACAATAGGGGAGTCAAGGTGGTGGTTGTTCAAGTTGATGAAATTTAGGATTATTTGAAATATTTTTAAATGATAATCGATAGGCCTAAGTGGAACAAGAAAAAAATTAGTAGGTATAATGTTTCTCATATAAATAATTACTTACGCTTGCCTTCAAAATTGACACTGGTATATCTGCATGTTAGAATAGATGACCTGAAAGCTAATTAGATTAGCATGTTTGTAATCTATTTTGATGACAACTCGATTTCATGTAATATTATTCAGTGAATAAAATGAATATTTTCTATTGGCATTTCATTTGTTGTGCTCATTACATTTATGTTTTTATTCCTTTTAAACATTACAACAAAGCCAACATACCACCTTGAACAACCGTACAACAATTGGACTGCATATTGGATGGCGGTCATGAAACCAACTGTTTAGGGTTGGGTCTGAAATATTCCAAGTTAAGGACATCGAGAATGGGCATCGAAGTGTCCTATGGAGACTTTCATTAAGAGTCACATTCATTTGATGAGTGTCGTGTTTCATCAGCGACAGACGTGGGACGTCTATGTGATCTTAATGGGTTGATTGACTAGGTGTCAAATCGACTGAACTGACTTGCGGGGATCATCATATGGAAGTCATGGAGGTTGGTCGATATGACTTGACTCCCCGACTCTAATAGTATAGGAATAGTTCTCAAACTTGAGAAATCATGACAATCACATGTATGAGATGACTGCATTTTGGATTTGTGCGAGAGGTGATCGTGTCCAAGATATGGTCATCATAAGCCTTGTCCAGTGCAGTCAAAGCATGCAGTGAAGACAGTAAGTTCCAAGAAGAAGATCATTCCCTAGTGACAGAGGTATCTCATATGCACTTGGAGATGCGTCTATGCTCTATGAAGCTTTAGCCACAGTCATTGGTCGAATAGGAAGAAGAGGTTCCTATGTTAAGAAATTTTGCATAATGCAATCTCAAGTATTAAACATAGACGCCTAGTTTAATATGGGAACCGACGCCTAATTCCATGTCCTAGACCAAGGCTGGGAGACAGTAGAAGGAAGAACCATACCCGCATGGACTCGAGAGCCTAAAAGTTCACATGAATTTTTGTCTAGTTTCTAGTGCCATCGACCGTTGTTAGATGGCAATCCATAGTGACGTGCTTTCTTGATCAAGGGTTGAGCAAAAACTATTACTTAAATTAGATTTAGTTAATAATAACGTTGGACACTAGCCCAAGTCTAGCTGAAAGGTGAACCTAAAGAGTCACACACAAATCACCAAGGACGAACGAGGAATTAATTGAGAATTAATTCTGTAAGTAATTGGATTACTTATATATGAGAGGGATCCATTGAATGGCTAAGCTCAATGATAACTTAATTAGATTAATTTATATTGGGCTTGCCCTTATTATTTAATAAGTTCGACTTATTATTTAATAAAGGTTTATTGGACTCATGTATTTAATTTGAATAAATATATGATTGACTTAATTACGTGGGCTTTAATTAAATTGAATTTAATTACTTGAGCTTGGTACTTTAATGAATTAAAATCAGCCCAAGCCCATTAATTAAGTGGGTGGAAGTAATTGACTAACAAATTCACTTTTGGAAAGTGCCATGTTAGTAATCCTTTATTTGGAATAAATGATTTAATTACCTTATGGATGGTTAAATGAACCTAGACATATGTTAATGCATCCATACAAGGTACATATACGTATATTAGTAATTTGGAATAATCAATGAATACATAACAAAGCAAAAAAATAATTTTCTCTCCCCTATTCACTCCACTCGCCGAACCCCCTCTTGTGCACACTTGGCGTGTTTTTCTCCTCAATTCTTTTCTAGCAAATTGAATTGAGGAATCCCAAGTTCCAATGTGGTGTGGACGCAACTTTAGAGGGTTTCTACGTTGAAGCCTTGCGTGAACGAATAAAACAAATGAGGTTCAAAACAAATCAAATCAAAGGTAATTCTTGATTTATATTTATGTACCTCTCGTTTTTCAAACTACGAATAGCCCCTTGAATTTTATTATTGTCGTTTATATTTTATCTACATCGAGCGCTCGTGAACTACAAGAGTATACCCTTTAAATTATGGTTTCATTGCGATTTCGTTTTATTTATGTAATTTATTTTAACTGCTCTCGCTTGCACGTTCCTCGGCCGATCCACTCGCACTTTGCGGTGCCTTCAATGAAAATGTTAAGCCACAAAAGAAAGAAGAGAAATACAATATAGAATGTCCCTAGTGATCCACATGCCACACTTGCTTTTGCATTTTCTCTTTTTGACTATGTAAAATATCTAATAATAAAGCAACAATGAAAGATTATATGCAATTAAAGTTACATTAAAGACATTTAAAGGTTCTTCAATTTGATGAAACTTGGGACTGTTGAAAATTTTCATATGCAATTTGGTAGGCCATAGTGGAAAAAAAAACACCAAAGTAGTAGATTTCATAATTCTCTTTTTCAATAATTACTTAATTTGGTTGCAAAAATTGACATTGGCTTGTACTAAAACATCAAAATCCACAAATATAAAGAAGAAAAATCAAGTACTAAAGTCTCTATAGAGATCCGCATGCCACACATGCTTCTGCACTTGCTCTCTTTGAGTATGTCAAATAATTGATAAAGTAGCAATGATAGACCACGTGTAGTTAATGTTTCTTAACAAATAATTAATGGTCCTATAAAACCTCAACTGGAGGGTGAAGATAGTTGTTGTCCAAGTATAAATGCAATTCGTTAGGCCTAAGTGGAAGAAAAACCAAGTAAGTTGATTTAATATTTTTCCATTTTTATAAGTACATAATTTGGCTTCCAAAATTGATTGTGGCATATATCAAACCTTGAAAGATATAGAAGAAAGAAGGGAATAAAGCATAGACAGTCTCCAGTGATCCACATGCCACACATACCTCTGCAATTGCTCTTGTTGAGTATTTCAAAGATCTAATGATAAAGCAATAATGAAAGACTAAATATAGTAAAAGTTTCTTTGAAGATATTTAACGGTGTTATAGAACCACAGCAGAAGGAGAGTCAACATAGTGGTTCTTCAAGTTGATGATACTTCGGACTATTTGAAAATTCCCAAATGCAATGGGCTTGAATGGAAAAAAACCAAAGTAGTAGATTTCATAAATATGTTTTTTAATAATTACCCAATTCAACTTTCAAAATTGACAGTGATTGTTCAAGTTGATGAAATTTTGGATTGTTGAAATATTTTTGAATGATAATCGATAGGCCTACATGGAACAAGAAAAAAATCAGTAGATTTAATATTTTTTACTTTTAATATTTACTTAATTTGGCTTCCAAAATAAATATTGGAATATATGAAAATTTTATGCCATAAAAGATAGAAGAAAAACAACACAGAGGTCTCAAGTGATCCACACGCCACAAGTGCTTTTGCACTACTCTTGTTGAGTATGAAAATACAACAATGATAGTCTTTTGTGGAAAAATAACCAAAGTAGTAGATCTCATAAATCTCTTTTATAAATAAATACTTAATTTGGCTTCGGATACTGACATCATCTTATATATATAAATTAAAAGCCACAAAACAAATAACGGGAATCAACACAGAGATCTCTGCTGAGATCCGCACAACACACATTCTCTTGCACTTGCTCTTGTTGAGAATGTGAAAGTCTAATAAATTAATGATATAGTGCGTGTAGTAAGAGTTTCTTCAAAGAGAATTAATGGTCTTATAGAACCAAAATAGGAGCATCAAGATTGTGGTTGATCAAGTTAATAGAATATAGAACTATTCAAAAAAATTTTTAAGGCAATTTGATAGGCCTAAGTAGAAAAGAACCCAATCAGTAAATTTCATATATATATTTTTTCATAATTACTTAATTTGGCTTAAAAATTTGACATGGCATATACGAAAACCTTAAGAGCCAAAAAACTGAATGAAAATATAGCATAGAGGGTATCAAATGATTAGCACGCCACACAGGTTTCTTGTTTAATATATAAAAGATCTAATAATAAAGCAACAATGAAATATTACATACAGTGAAATTAGATTTGATGATATTTAAGGGTCTTATAAAACCGCAATGATAGGAGGATCAAGATAGTGGTTCTTCAAGTTGATGAAACATAGGATTCCTTGAAATTTTCAAATGCAATTTGATAGGCCTTAGTAGAATAATAACCAAAGTAATACATTTCATAAATATTTTTTTTATTGATTACTTAATTTAGCTTTTGAATGACATTGACATATACATACACATTAGAAGCCACAAAACGAAGAATAAAATCAAGCACAGAGGTCCACGCAGCGATCCGCACGCCACACGTGCTCCTATACTTGCTCTTATTAAGTATGTCAAGAAAAATCTTATAATGAAATGATGAAAGACCACATGTAGTAAACATTTTTTTGAAGATTATTAGTTGTCTTATAAAACCACAATAAACCAGTCAAGATAGTGATTGTTCAAGTTGATGAACTTCAGGACTGTTCAAAATATTTTTAAATGCAATTTGGTAGACCTAAATGGATGAAAAAGAATAAGTAGGTTTAATATTTCTCTATGTTAACAATACTTAATTTGGCTTTTATAATTGACATTGGCATATATTAAACGTTAAAAGCCCAAAAAGAAAGAAGAAAAATACAGCACAAAGGGTCTCCAACGATCTACACGCTACACATTTTTTTGCACTTGCTCTTGTTGAGTATGTCAAATATCTTATAGTAAAGCAGCAATGAGAGATTACATGTGGTAAAAGTTGCTTTGAAGACATTTAAGGGTCTTATAGAACCACAACAGAATGAGGGTCAAGATAGTGTTTTTTCAAGTTGGTGAAACTTAGGACTGTTTGAAAATTGTCAAATGTAATATGATATGCCTTAGTGGAAAAAGAACACAAGTAGTAGATTTCATAGATCTCTTTTCTAATAAGTGGTTAATTTGGCTCTGAAAATTAACACTGACGTATGTGTACACATTAAAGGCCACCAAAACAAAGAAGGTAAATCAAGCACACCTGCCGCACTTGCTCTTGTTAAGTATGTTAAAAGTTTGATAAAGTAACAATGCAAGACCAATGTAGTAAACGTTTCTCTGAATGCAATTAATGGTCTTGTAGAACGACAACAAAAGGGTGAATATAGCGGTTGTTCAAGTTCATAAAATTTCAAACTATTCAAAAATTTTCAAATGCAGTTCGATAGGCCTAAGTGGAACAAGAACCAAAGTAATGGATATAATATTCTTTTCTAATAATTACTTAATTTAGCTTTCAAAATTTACATTGGCATATACGAAAACCTTAACAGCCTAAAAAGAAAGAAATACAATCAAGCGCAATGGGTCTCTAGTGATCAGCACGCCACTCATACTTTTGCACTTGCTCTTTTTGAGTAATAAAGATCTAATAAAGCAATGATGAATGACCACATATAATAAATGTTGCTTCGAAGACAATCAAGGGTCTTATAAAACTGCAATAGAACGAGGCTCAAATAGTGGTTGTTCAAGTTGATGAAACTTAGAACAATTTAAAAAATTTTAAATGTTGTTTGATAGGCCTAAGTGGAACACGAATTAAAGTAGTAGACCTGATTTTTAAAAATTATTTTTTTTTCACTATAGTTTCTAGTTCCATTTGATAGTTACTTAAGTAAATTGTCTCACATTTTTTATTTTTTATACTTTAAGAATTTGTTTGTTTTTTTTATCTGACTATAATTAAGTTGAATATCATCTATAAATGACATGTTACGTACTCATAAGGTGAACAGCCTTGCATTTGACGTAGCCCTCTTGTTTATATACTTAATATATAAACATATTTATGTATATGTGTGTGTATATATATCTTGGAAGAGAAAGAGAGATTTTCACTTAGTTATAGTTTTTATGTTAAAAAAAAGAGAGATTTTCACTTATTTATACATCGTCTCAAATTTGCTTTAATGGAATGTGCCAAACTTATTGAAAGTTTTTAATACACAAAAAATGTGTAACTTGTTGGAAAAGTTCCAAAGTGCTAAATTCCAAGCATGATTTCCTATATTATATAATAAATTTTTTATATTATGTTGTTATTATAAGTATATTGGAATATTTAGAACTTTGTCGTTCCAATAAAATTAATCTTGTAAGAGATATTGATTTGCGAAAAGCATATTAACATGAAAATTTCCTACCCTTTTCATTTGTAATCTTATAAACAATTAAACAAACCTTCTTTGGTAGACAAGTGTTTTTTAAAATGATCCCATTATATACCAGCTAATTATATAGAAAAAGAGTTCAATGCAATTTACTTTTCAATAAAAAAAAAAAATAGTAATTTATTCCCCTATATTTTTTAAAATGAAACAATTGCTTATAGAAATTTGCTCATTTATAATCACACAAAGGGATTGCTTGTAATTTTTTACTTGAGAAAAAAAGCTTTCCGTTCATGTATATATATATATAAATATATTTTTTTGGCCAAAAACTACTTGGGCAGGGTAGGGAGATTTTTTGGGGTCCCTCCCATCTCAATATATAAGCATAAGTTGGAGAAGTACAACAACTTTTTTGGGAAGTACTACACCCTTCATAAAATATAAAGTCCAAAACAAGGCTAATAATAAAAACAAAAAAATAATTACAAATCAGGGTGGATCGCAGACAAGCCTTGGTAAAACCTGCATCATCATGAAGTCCAAAATAATCATAAAGAAATACCAACTTTATTTTTGACCAGTCTAAATTTGTCACTGTGAGCTTGTAAACCCAGAATTTTGATCAACCAAAATGCTACTCATTAAAGTCATCATCTTAAGGAGGGGGTGGGAACGAGACCTCAGTGCACTTCGAGTTTCCATACTACAAAAGGTGGAGTTTTGTATCTTACTTGACAATGCCCCTCTTCTTTTGAATCGAGAAGTCACTGCATCATCATCATCATCATCATCAAAGTTGGAGTTTCTCTTAGGTTTTCCCTGAATGCGTTCATCTTGGAAAAGAATTTTTTGAAGACGTTAATATTCCACTTCATCAACAACAGGATCCTCCTTCATATTAAACAAAAGATCAAACCTGTTTTCACAACCCAAACCCTCTTCATTTCTATGCACCTCCTCAAGTGGGTTGTTTTCATTTGCCTTCTTCTTTTTGTCCTCTTGAACTCTTTCTTCCTTGTCATTTAACCCACCTTCCTGCCCACATTTACCTTCCTATAGAATTATATTCTTCCATCTCATTTTTGAGAATTGAATTGTGTTTTTTAATTGGTTGAGTAACATCATCAATCCCAAACTGCTTAATTTGATTGCAATTTTCCAGAACACTGTTCACTTTTTTTTGTCTCTTCAAACAAGCAATAGATATCAGCATCACATGTCTCACTAGATTCTTGATAACCTTTACCAAGCAACTCACAAATAACCAGATCCACACAATTATCAATTTTTTCTTCTAGAGTTGGTTGAGGGATACTTACATTTTTTTCGAGATTACTCCCCATTGCAGGTTCCTTATGTGTTTTTTGGCCCGTTTCTTTCCCACTCTGATTGTCACATCAATATTTGCTCCTTTGTTCTTATCAATACAGTCTTCTTCTTCATGACCATGTGTCGATAGAAGCAGCAATAGTGAGGGCAATTCTCATAGAAAATTTGTTGCAAAATAGTGTTGTGACCAACCCCCACGTACACCTCAGTAACTTTAGGTTTCAACAGATCAAATTCAATGCAGACTCGAGGGCGAGGTTAGGTCTAGAGATATCCGCTGTAGGCTCATCAACTCTCAATGGCTTCCCAATCATGCTAGCAAACATCCGGTGCATCTATTATGCATGAGGTTACCAGGAAAATTGTTCACTAATACAATATCTCCACCAACCCCAAACCCCCCCCCCCCAAACCTAAAAAGGAACAAAAAAGAAAAGGTAATCCGTAAAGTTCATAATTCTTATTTACATAGTTCCAATTTCTCATCGCACACAATGTGACATTGAATGGATAGTAGAGGCCAACATAAAGAAACATCTATTATAAAATCACAAGGGAAAAAAAAGAAAACATCAACCAAACCAAATTAAGTACTTCAAATTTAATTCTGTATTAAAATTTATTAGACGATCCATAATAGATTATACTTCAAATGTAGTTGATATGAATAACTGAGTTTTTTTAGTTGATTATTCATAGCAATCATTACAAAAGAATTCTTCAAATATTGTTGATCAGAGTCTAGTTATTGTAATTAATTTGGTTAGACATCGATACTCGATAAAAATAATTATATGTTATTTATTTTAATTAATAATAATTCAATTAAAAAACAAAAACAAGAAATTAATGATGATGAGCTCTTACGGAGGATTAGCTCCGGATATAACAAATCCAAGATGTTTTATCTCATTTCTTTCTGTTTATCCCTATTGTTTTACTCAAGTTGATGAACTGAGTTGTCTTCCCATATTTTGGAGATACTATCATTCAGAATCCAAACTTCTTTGGCACAATAGTGGAATTCTCATTGGTTATGAACATGGAGACTCCACCTCCACTTCTCCTATGGTTTTGAAATACCATCCTCATATGACTCATCATAGGATAAGATTGTGGTAAAGAATCAAGTTCTATTACCTTTTAAAGAAAGTTAGTCCAAAACTATGGAGAATGGCTATATTGATCCATCTACATCTATCCTCTAATTTCCTGATGGTTGTTTATACTTTCTCTTCCAAAGGCTTGAGTCTAGTTCGGAACATGAATCTTATGGATTAACTCGCCATTGTTGGATTCACATTCAATACTCAAGTTTTCGACATTTACTAATTTAAAGTTCATTCACCCAATTGAACCCTACATCACTATCTCACCCTTCAACCACCATTAATTTCTTACATATGTATAGTTGTTGAATTGTTTCCCAAAATTGTTGTTTCGACATTCCCAATCATGTACTTTCCTTCATTATTAGTGGTTATCCTTGGTTTAGCTATAGTTAGTGTTTATCTGCATAATATTATGGATATTGAATAAGAAATTTTGTCTAAATCTACTCTTAAAGATGTGAATCTCTTGTATCATTCACCCATCTCTCATCATAGAACACCGAGCTATTTTCCAAAATTGTTCTCATCTTAAACCTGTCAAGGTAACTTAAAGTTGATTAAATTTCGGAAGATGGTGTGAGAGGATAGGAACTAACTTTTATTGATAGAGACAAATAATGAAACTGTAAAGAAAATTTGTATTACAACTTAGAGCTTTACAAGAGAGCTTGTGAGGTAGATGATTAGTAGAAAGCACTCTTTATACAATTTCACCACCTCAATGGATTGTTGAGATCCATTTTATCTAACAGATATGATTATATTTTATATTTCTCTACACCTTTAAAAGCTTCTAAGATGTTATGCTTATTTTCTACAACTATGCACAAATCTGCTGAGGCTTCTAGAAGTTTATAGAAGACTCTTTTAATTTTGCATATTCTACTGGAACCTTCTAGAAAGTTCTAAAAGCTTTTCTTGATTGGCACTATAATTAATACAAGAAGAGGGAAAGCTAAATGTTAGAAACTCTTGGGTAATGTTAATCAAGAATTTTATAAACACTACAAAAAAATATTTTATTGGATTGATTTTTGTAAAGGTCAACATATAATTTTGCAACCGCTATTTGAAATGGCTTGTGTAAAGGACAAACGTCCATGGCATTGCAAATTATTTGTAATGGCTCTTCTTGTGGCTATTACAAATTGTAACGGGCTTTATACTTGCCCGGTAAGCCGTTATATACTTGAGCAATTGGAAAAAATAAGTCTGGAGTTATTTTTGAAACAATCAATGTGAATTTGATAAATATATTGTTAGAACGGCCATTGTAACACATATAATTATAAAAGTATATTCATGTTGGAACGGTCGTTTGAATTCTATTTGTAACAACATTGCCTAATATAGTAACAATTTTTGTAGCTCTTTTTTGTAATAATCTTTTCAACACATGTTGCAATGATTTTTGTGTCTCCTGTTATGAATGTTGATTTTAGCTTTGTGTTGATTTTTGTTCCTGTTTTAGTAACAGTTTTTAAACGATTTGGTAAAAATTGCTAACACTCTTTTGTACGGTCTTTGGAATGACTTTTGTGGTATTGCATTAATGATCTCTATTCCAAACACCATTACAACAATAGTTACAAATTCAATATATTTTTTATATTATTTATTTGTATTTAATTTATTGTAGTATTCATTTTTGTAGTAATGATTTGTTGAAATTTTTATTATAAATATATAGTTGAATTTGTTAAATGTGAAATATTATACGAAAATATATAACATAACAATAAAATTAACAAAATTAAAATATTTTTTAAACATTGTATTTATATTATAAAAAAATCAGGACAAAATCCATAAAATCCCCCTGTGTTATAAAAAGTCTGCAAAAACAATCCTCTTGTTATGAGAATAGGCTAAAAGCTCCGTTGTGTTTTGTAAAACTCAGCTCAATCGCCCCCTCTCCGTTAGATCCAACTAATAGTGTTAATTTTTTTAGAAAATGACCGTTACACCCTTACTTAATATATATTATTTCTTATTTTAATGACCGTTGGATCTTCTTTGATCAAATATTGATCGTTAGATCTAATCAATTAATCTCAACCGTTAGATTTTAAAAAATAATTTAAAATTAAAAAATATATTATTATTATTATTATTATATATATAAACTCTGGAGCCGTCATGACGAGTCGCCAGACGCCACACATATCATTCGACTCCTTTTCATGAGGCGAACATTTCCCCTCAAACAATTTGGAATTTCATCAACCATACACGCTGGGCTACCACCACGACCACCGAAGCTTTTCGCCGTCGATTCGCCGTCACCCGGACCACCACCAATCTGTTTGTCTCCTCCTTGCGAATCGAATGAGCCCCCTCCCATCGATTTTCGTCAACTCTATACATGCATTTCAATTTTCCGATCGCGGACCACCGCGAATGCTTCGCCATCTGATTTCTTCTTTTTTTTTTTTTTAATTAATTTTAATTATATTAATTAAAATATATTTTAGTTAATTAAGAATATTTTAAATAATTACAATAATTAAATATTTTAACTAATTAAGAATAATTATAATGATAATTGTTGTAATTAAATATATATTTTAATTAATTAAAATAATTTTGGATTTAATAATTAACAAATATAAAATTCTTTGAAATTAAATCTAAATTTAATATGGAAAAATTTAATACTTATTTTTTTTTAGGGTGACAATGGCAAAAGGAAGACACAAAACAAACCAAAAAGCCCTTTGTATGTTATATAGACCCATAGAGGGGTATTTTAGTCAAAATTATCATTAAATATATACCTAAACTACAGAAAATGACTACCAAATGCAGCAGACGTGCGTCTCTCCTCCACCTTCTGTTAGTTTCTAACATAATGGGGAATTTTTGCTGACTAAAACAAAACAGGAGGGGTTTTTGGCCTATTCTGAAAATAGAGGGATGTTTTTTACATACTTTCTAAGACACATGAGGGTTTTATGCATTTTGTCCAAAAAAATCATAATGTAAATCGGTCTCCTTGTCGGTAGCGTCTGCATCGTCCTCGTCCTTGTAGCCGGGTGTCGGGGGTTTAGCTCGAGGCTGGGATGGTTGGGGTGATGGACCACCGAGCCAGGTGGTCGCCTAACGCTCCATTCATGCCTCCAGCCTCGTGTCCAGATCATCAAGGTTAGGGCGTTGTGCTTGTAGTGGCAAAGATGATGGATTAGTGAACGAGATGTGTTGTGATAGTCCAACAATCGTGTGGTGGGCCTCGAAGTCGAGACTGAATACATGACTTCTCTTCCAGACTCCCGCTACTAACAACCACAATTGTTGCTCGGTCAGGGCTACCATGCCTTGAGAGGATGATGGAGGATCGTGATCATTGTATGGCTGGGTATGTCGTTCCTCCATCATCCTTAGAAATAGATCTTGCAAATAGATTAGTTGATTACAATTCAAAATTTAAATTTAAAAATTAAATTTTAATATACTTACCACGACCTGCGCTGCCCTCGGGTCTCTTCGTTGGCTGTCTTCCTTCTTTTTGTAGCACTTCTCAAATTGAAAAAAGAATACATTCGATGAAGTTTGAACTTATTGTTAGAAATAGTGACCAGAAAGCCAAATGGATTGGCAGTTTTGGGAACATTAACAATCGTTATGAATTTGATATTCTTTTGATGAATGTTGTAAGCATTCATCTATGGCACCATGTGTTCGTTATGCTTACTATTTATGTTGAATAGAAAAAGAATTATATTCCTTTGTGTGGTGTGAAAAAAATAGAGGGGTTCCTATTTGAATTCTAAAGTGAACGAATGGTAGAGCGTAAAGGGAACAATGCACGTTGTTGCTCAACTATAGAAACAAAAAGGTAAAGTTTCATTTTTGTTTCTATATTTTTTAGTTTCATCCTCTAGGCACTTGTCTAGTAGTTTATATGTTGATTATTATGCTTTTGAAAAGGAACACCATTTGGAACCGTTTTAATTATTTTTTTATTTCATGCTTCCTCGCATTTTTTATCAATTCTTTCAGTGGTATCAGAGCCCGATTCGGCTTTGTGGCTTTAGGATTAACATGTTATTATGTGTTGAGCATGAACAATGTGTTTAATTTGCTTTCGGAAAGCATGTTTAGTGGCTTTGAAGCATGGTAATGTATTTACAAAAAATGTATTAATTTTGATTTTAAATTATGGATATCTTTTCATTTTTTAAAATTTGAAGCCCTTTGTAAATGCATGATTTTATTTCAATTTTTAATTGTAGAAATTCAAAAAAATAATTATAAACGGAGTTGTACGGCGTTGCTGCCCTACTGTTTGCGCGCGTGCGGTAAGCAGAGGCGCTTGTGTGCACGAGCGCGGTCGGTAATAGCCGGCCGTCTGGTGTTCTGAACGGCTGGCCGTTTTGTGCCCTTTTTCCTGGAAAATTGAATTTTCCTAATTTCTATAATTTATTCTGAAATTATTAATCCAGTCACATATCCTCATCTCATGTTCCTTCGTCAGGGTATAGACCGTTTTAGGCATAGCGTTCGGTCTCTGTTTGTCCACCCAAGCCCTGGTAGATTACATATATTCTTCAATTTTTTCTGTGCATTAAAATTATTCTTCATTGTTCTTTTATGTCCATCACAGTGTTGAATATATTATCAAAAAATTTCCTCAACGTGCATGACACCAAGGTTGTGTCAAATTAGATGCGATGTCCATCCCAAAAGATGCTTTTCTTTATCCACTTATGGTAATTTCCATAGCCTGAAGGGAGTATCAATGGTTGTTTAACTGCACGACTGAAGTCTGCAACCCAATCACTCATCTGATCTCCTATTAGCCTCGAATATGCAACCTTATATTCCACTCGATTCTTTGTAAAGGCTTTCTTGTTCCTTCAGTAGGGATTGTGGCGATCAAAGTTGTGACGCCCATAGAATTTTTCACATAATTGGGAGATTAATTGGTAATTCTTAGGAATTTAAATTTAATTTATAAATAAATTATAGGTTGAACTTGGGAGAAAATAAAACTTGAACGGATTAAATTGGAGTTCGTTATAATACTTGCGACAAATTATATTAATTAAGAAAATAAGAAAGGACGTAATGAGTATTTTGAGAAAAAATTAAATTAAATTAAAAAAGAAAGAGAAAATAAAAAGAAAAAGAAAGGAAAAATGAATTCGAGGAGGGGTGGGCCATCACCCACCGCCCCACCCTCATGATAAACATATATATATATACATACATACATACATATATATATATATATATATATATATATACTCTCAAATCCTCATAATACAAGAAGCAATTTCCCTTTTCTTCTTCGGTTGGCGCACAACAAGGTAAGATTTGTATTTTAATTATTATTAATTTATATATTTATATTATTTAATTACTCTGTTTATTAAATTTGTTTATATTGAGCAATGTACTATTTATCCAGTGTATTTTATGATTTTGGCTATTAAAATTAGTGTCGGAGTAAATATCATATTTGTTATAAAAATGATATAGTTGGTTAATTAAATTATTAGATTTGTTAGATTTAATTATTAGTATAGTTAATTTATACAATTCTATCGGAATAATTAATCAAATATATAATTCTATGTATTGTTGCTTAATTAAATTATATAGCAATGATAAATTGGTAGAAAATTCATAGAAATATTTTAAAAATTATAATTAAGAAAAATTATGTTATTAAAGGGGAAAAATGAGATTCTAATGGTAATATAATTTAGGGATGTTATTAAAAATAATAGTTATAAATATATAAGGCGTTTGATTAAATTAATTCTTATAAATTAGTTGATGAATTAAATATATATTTGAGAAGCTTAGAAAATGTAATTATTTAAAAGAAAATGGAACAGAGGTTGAACTTCAATATAAAGGGAATATTAAAGGATTCGTGGCAAATATACGAATATTATATAATATTTTATTTAGTGTTTATAATATTCTAAATATATTGATTATACGTATAATTTCTATTATAGGACGTGACGACAAAGTAGAAGGTTGAGCAGTCCCTCGTGAAATCGAAGTGTTTTGGGATTTAAGGTAAGTATAGCTAATTGGATTTATATATAGCTATATGTGTAGTATTGTATATATTATATATCGGTTTCTTAGATGTGATTGTGGACTCAGCTTTATATTTATATAGGTGGATTTCATATATTGATTGTTTATATAATTAGTTGTGGATTATTTGTTAGATTACCATGATATCGGTGAAATTGTTACTATGTGTTATGTGATTGTAATGTTGGGACATGTGGGATATGATTATGTGATTATCGTATAATTGATTGTTGTATGAAATCAAATTGGGAGTTATCATTAAGGAAGTAATTATTATAAAGAATAAAATGATGATCGTGAATGGAAATAAAAGATGGTACTTACCTAGTTGGGAACACTGTCAATGGTTTTATGATAATGTGATTGATGATGTGATGCGAAATATAAATGAATTAATCTAGATACCATGGCGTGTAGGGTACCGGTGTATTCCAGGCAGCGGAGAATATCCTGTGGTGTTGGCTACATAGTGGGAGTGGTGTGGGGATACCATGTTTGTTGTGATGTCCTGTGCTGATATTGCTACACACTGGAGTAAGAGAGTGTGGGGATATCACATACAACGGGTATCTTGTGCTGTATATGATATGATGATGGCCGGCAAAACCATTGACTGATGTACTCCAACTAGAGTTGGGCCATTAGTTAATAAACGATAATATTAAATATTATGCCGTGGGTTGATTTATGGTTGTGGTATGTATTACTGCTTATATCTGATGTTGCTATATGACGAATGACTGTTAGTCGATGTGATTGCATGTACGTGAATTGTTGCCTGTGTATATATATATAGTCTGATTAGCTATACTTATTGAGTAGGCAACTCATTCCTTACCACGTACTTTTAAGGAAATAACTCATACTGACTGGCCACATTGGACTTTAAGCCGTGCTGTCGCTCTTATTAGGTGGGTCAGCCGTGACATCTAAAGCTAGAGTTTTGGCGGTCTGGTTGTTAAATTTTCTAGTCTTTCATCGGGTTTGTGTTTAAAATTGTGATATTACTTTTCTTGAGATTATGTATATGAGGACATCTAGTGAGGTATATATAAACTTTTGGTCGTATCTATTATCTTTTGTGATATATATATATTACATTGATAAATTAGAATTTATTTTACGGGTTGAAACGGAATTACTTATCGAATGAGTTCTAAATTAATGAAATGATGAAAAGTGATAATTAGATGTAGCGAGTAGGGGGTGCTACAAAAGTAGCACGCCTTCCTATTGTGTTGAAATAGAATGCCCGTGTGTCATCCATACAAACAGGACAACCCATACAACAACGGTACTCTATCCAAACGTCATCCCATAAGTGGGTAGGTCGTTCGCGGTCCACATCAATGCCGCCTGCATAATGAATGCCTGGTCATGGTATTGTCATGCATTCAAACACCTACATGCCACAATTGCAACAGCTGCTCAATCAACGGCTTGAAGTAGACATCGATTTTCGGACTAGAAGAGCCAATGATCACCATCTTCAAAAACATATACTCAGAACTCATGCACATACCACGGGGGCGATTATACGGTGTAAGTATGACGAGCCAACAAGAATAAGTACGAGCGTATTGCAGGTGTGGTGCCAACCCATTTATGCAAAGGCCAACCGAATATCATGCTACTCTTCTGCAAAATCGGAATACGTATGGTCAAAATGCCTCCAACCTCTGCATTGAATGTATTACATGTGGAGCCTTTCTCCATCTGATGTGTGACATGCCACGTCATGTGCTCTACAGTTGCTCTCGAAAAATACAACCTCTAGAGATTGGGAGTAAGTGGTGGGTACCTAGAACGGCATACGGAGAATTCTTGCGGCAGGGGTTTTGCTCCCTAATCAGCTTGTATACAGTGTTTTCAAAGAACTTGCAACCATTTTTAAACACATCAATCTTTTCAATGGATAAACCCAAATCCCTTATGAATTTCTTCGAACTATAGTAATGTTTTGGCAGGGTGTGATCGCAAGGAAATATATATTAATAGCCCACTATTTGAGCATATGTTCGCTCAAAAAAATTACCCTCGGCTTTGATAGTCACCAAACCAACAACCAACGTCAATAGAGGTTGCCGCTCTACAACGGCTAGTCAGCAGCATGCACTACATCATAAAAACGGTCTAACAACCGTGGCACATAATCGTAGAGTCGCCTATCGAACGTCGAACTAGATCGGTATTAGTAGGACAGGACCTCGTACCATCATCAGACACAACCTTCGTGTCAAGAAGAAAATAACCTAGCCTGGCTGCATAAAAAACAATCCTCCACCCAATCCATCTGTTGTAACCACTGCAATGCAAATTACCCTCTTCTTGAGCAGCTGAGGTTTGCTCCTCCTGCACTGGAGGGTCATTCACAGCATCAAAGTACTGTTGCACCCTCTCATCGCCATACAAAGTTCAATTATATTATTTTGGCATAACTCTCCCATACATAAATGATAATTAATATCCTCAGGTGTTTTGAACCTTTCGTTTCTGCACTCGGACATGGGGACCTAATTTTGTCTTTATCAGTATGGCTACGCTGACACTTGTCCCATTCTACGAAAGTCTTAACACCATCCTCAAACTCTAGCGTAAGACCTACCCTCTCTAAAAAGTTCTTATCATACATTTATCTCCTCAGTTGTTGTAACATGATGATCATTACATATTGATGTGTATATTTATAATTATATATATTTCAACCTATAAATGTATAAATATTACTTTACGCTAATAATACATAATATATAAGATCCAAAAAAACAAAAAAACTAAAATAATTAAACATCAATTTAATTAACAAAAAGGGTTAATGTTGTTACCTGGTCAACCAACTCAAGAGATCAACAGTGCAGGTCCAAATTATAAAATTCTAGCTGATCAAGTGTATACGTACGAAAATCAGAAAGAAATTGAGAGAGTGTGAGGTTTAATAATCATTATAGAATAAATGAAATGAAATAAAAAATACTTATTTGTGGAGCGAAAATATATCCCTCAAAATATAGCCATTTAAAAAAATAGTTTTTGAATATAGCCATTATACTCATTTGCAGTTAGAAAAGCCTTTGTAACAATGGTAACGCACAAAGTCATTCCTATTGGTATGACCTTTGTATCATCCAGTTGGAATACGACTTGTAACGGTCTTTTATCCAATGCATGAAATGGCTTTTCTTTTTTTTCTTGGACCGTTACACAAGGACAAGTCCTTCACAATAATTGTAGTAAATTTGCATCAACCAAAAACTATTAACGGTCTTTTTCAGGGTCATAAACATTTAAATATTTTGACTGGCTATAGTTACATGTTTTGGAACGGTTAACATCCGAAGAAAGGCAGGCCATCCCTCATTTCAGAAGTACTTTCAAAAGTCATTACAACTTGTGAGTGCCAGTTATTTATAACGGCTTTACGGATACACATGTGTAGTAATGGCTTCTGTAACGATTACGGTTGTTATAAACAAATACAATTCTTGTGGACTCAAAAATGACATCATCAAATCTTCTCCATTCCAATCTTGCTACAAAGACCGTGCAACAACTGTTTTAAAAAAATCGTTACAGATCCCACTTTTTTTTTTGTGGTGAAAAGAACGCATGAAAAAACTACGATGCACTAATGTTTATACATTTGCAATTTTTTGAGGGAAAAGTATCATTTTAGTCCTCTAAGTATGCCTAATTTTGATTTTAGTCCGATAACTATGCCCATATTTTTTTAGTTCCAATTACTTTTGAAATTGCTTACTTTTAGTCCTCTGACAGATTTTTAGACAATTTTACTCCTATACAACTTTTAATAGGCAATTTTAGTCCATATGCACTCACTTCACAATTTTTTGCTAATGCTCGCCTGAGATAGTATTAGAGCCTAGGTTTATTGAAAAAATATATGATTATATTATATTTTGATATTATTTATCCAGTTATGGAGGAGACTCTTTGAGAAAAAATGGAACCGAACGAAAGTTCAAGTTACTCTGAAAACAGGAAATATTTTCAAATTTTGGAAATACAAAGAAGAGAATTTCTCATGGAATTTCTTGACAAGCGTTACAACAGTCCCAAGAGGATTGATCCAAGACTCTCATGCCAGAAGAAGAACAAGAATGGCTGAAAAATTTTGAAGTTCGACAGGTATTACCAGAAAATGCAGTGAGGCGCCTACACTCTACTGAAGTCCAAAATTGAATCCCAGCTAGGAGAAACGGAACGGGTAAATTCTTACATAATTTCAGTTCTAAAAATTATGATTAAAAGAATTGACTGGAAAGAATTCGAGATACATCTAAGATCTCCCAAGATCTGAGGGAGATACAAAAGACAATCCAAGACTATAGACATAGGTTAATTCATATAGGTCAAAAAGTGGAGGAGATTCTCAAGATCTTTCCAAATCTGAAGTTAAAAATCACAGATCAAAGTGAAACCAAAGGGAGAACCCTGAGATATCAAAATCCAGACAAAAGCGAATCAGGGATTCCCTTAGAACAGTACCTCTTCTACATCAGAAGGGGAAGGCTGTGGAGATTCCAAAGCCAAAGTCTAGAGAAGATCTGATTATCGCTTCCATCAATTCTATAAAATAGTGGAGGTAAGAAGAGCGGATCTATCATATTTACAAGAATTGGTGGAAACCTTTTCCTAACTCGAGATTGTAGATTTAGTTAATACGCAAACAAGTGAGATCACTCCAGCACTACCACCACCGGAGGGAAGTACATGCTCTAATGATGTTCCGCAGGATCAACCGATGAGAGAAAGTGCGGATTTCCACACTAATGCCACTCCAACATTCTTGGGAACCAGACTAAAGGAAAATCCAGAATAAAATTCAAAGAAAGTACCTGAAAATACACTTTGGGCAAGGACCATGCTCCAGCCCGTACATCCATACGGCACTATACTTAACCTGGATATTATTGATTTTTGTAACACTAAGAAGTTGATCGCAACCATCTAGATAGCAGCAACAACCCTAGAGCTTGCCACGGAAAACTTCATAAACTTGTTGACTTGAGCTTGGAGGGATCTATGAAGATCGGATGGGATAATACCCCAAAAGATACCAAAGACAACATCCTTCCGGAGATTTGAAAGATGCGATAGCAAACCGGCTAGAAAGGCTTATCAAGATACACTTTATCGGAGATGGATACTTCGAGGGAAGTAGAGTAGAAAAGGCTAGAGAATATGCATAGGCTCTTTTTAGCCTTGAACTAAGGAGTATTTGCGCAGTAGATGAATACATCTATTGGTTTCGCAAGTATTTCTTCCAGAGTGGAGTAGCAACGGAAGTATCAGCTCCAATGTTCTTTGCAAAAATATGCAGTCCATGGAGGGAAATGTTGATCCAGTCATACAAAGTACCTGAAGGACAACTAGATTCAGTTGCAAGGAGAATGTCTTTCCTTAAACACAAACTGAATGATTGATGTTATCAAGCATCCATCCAGAAGAACATGAAAAGACTAAGAGGTAAAATCAAACGAGCTCCTCTCTGTTGTGATAACAATGATTTTCCAACTATTATAGGAGAATCAAGCGAGCCAAGGAAAATGAGGAAGCAAAATAGTGACTCTTACTGTAGGAGTTGCAGAAGAACCTTTTCCCAACGGAGATCATGGTGGTCCTAGTCGAAAGCCAGAACATACAAATTTGGATAGAAAATAGAACCCACATGGGCTTCATCCCAAGCATCTAGACGAACAGATGCAAGATCCACCGGAAGAACCCCTATAAGAAGAACTTTCAGACAGACCTATATCCGAGCAAATGAAAGTTTCAAAGATTGTAATTGCTAGACTTGCAGAGTAAGAAGACATATATCTCCCAACTGCCCGGAGAAACATGGTGAATAACAAATATTTGAAGCCACGGATGACATCTTGGATGCAATCTACTACGAAAAATTTGAATCCACGTTATAAAATCTCATGAAATGTTATTGTAGATTTCCTGACGAGGGATGGAGGCATCTAAAGCAAACTCCATCATGCTGATACTCAGGCACCTCTAAGAAAACCTCGAGGAGCTTGATAGGAAGTTCGGGCAGCTAGCGGTGAATGCCCAACTTTCCGGACAAATTTTAAGAACTGATTTAGACACAGTCCAGGTCGCAATAAGGAGTTCCTTACTAGCATCCACATGTCTATGCAATGACTTAAGAGAACCAACTCAGAAGGCATCACCTTCAGGGATGACTCACGAGTTTAGAGAGAATGACCCTGAACATGCTTTTAAAGTACAGGACCCTAGACCTGTAGTATCAGACTCTGGTGAAATGGCAAAAATTGAGTCACAGGAAGTTCAAACTCCTATAGATTCAAGTCAACCCAGCACCTCTAGGGTTAAAGAGGGATAAATTAGCCTTAGGCCAATGACAGACACCTCTAAGGTTAATACTAATGAATTGATATCTTCTTCTGCTTGGCAGGAATATCAGCGCATGTGGGAAAAATTAATTTCTCACAAAGAAGTAAACCCAGGCAAGGCCTTTATCGGAACATCCAAAAAATATAATAGGGTCTGGATGTTAGAAGGGTCTAAACCAGAAGATGTGCAAGAATGGTATGATTTTGGAGCTTTTGCTTCAGTTCATACTATGGCACCAAGTTTTTCGGAAATCTCAAAACTTCCGGAATGGATTAGTGGGGTGGTTTTCGATTCGTGGCAAAACAACCCCCACCTAAAAAGAGGCAACGGTCTGGAGATAAAATTCGTATCAGTTGCTCTAGAAACAACAAGAAAAGGATCTCATCTAGCATTTCATTTCATGAAGTTGCAGAGGCCAGACATAGTGGCTTTTAGTAAAATCAAAGCTGCCTCAGGAGAAGCTCCTCTAGTATCAGCCATCAGTGAAGATAGCATCTCTGCCAGAAGAGCTTGGGGATTATGGGTCTATCTCACTGAGATGTAAAAAGTTAAGTATCCATTTAAAATCTTCTCCAACAAAGTGAATGGATCGTTCTTGTTAAATTCCATGATAGGAAAAAGCACTGAGTTCGCAGAAAGCTTATTTGATAAGAAGAGAATGTTAATTTGGGAGAATAAGCTGCCGGCGATCGAAGTTACAAGGATGAAAACGTGCAACATATTGCATGTTGGGCAATAGCATAACCATTTATGCCCTTGCTGTGAAAAACAAGAGAAGCCCCTGTTCGAGACAAAAATTTAGGTCACACAAAAAAAACCCGAACCTGACCAGGACAAGAGAAAAAGAAAAAAATTTTACAAACAGAAGTAAAAATGAAAGAATGTAAACGATCGAGGATAAGACTGTCGGTAGAAAACGACAAAGGCCAATAGTCAGCAAAGCAGGAAAGCCAGCTGGAAATAACGTGGTTGACAAGCTATTATGACCAACAGTTGGAAAAGACAAGGCAATGACAAACGCAGTGACGTCATTTGAAAGAGACAAGAAGATGGCAATGCAATGACGTCACCAAAGACAAGTTTGGAGTCCGAGCTTGAAATCCGCGTACGCCTATAAATAAATATGCAAGAAGCAGATGGAGATCATTATAAAACTTCTCCTACTCTTCAAAGCATTAGAGTTTGAGTCTTTTCAATCTTTTTTAGTGTTTTAATCTTTCATTTTATGGGGGTTTCCCCAACAAGTCAAGTCCTCTATCATATGAGAGGCTAAACAGTTGTCTCCTCCAATGAAGGAATAATATCTATGTAATATTTTCTATATTTTTTCAATAAAAGTAAGACTTCTGTTCAACTTGTTCATCCAAAATTCTATTAAGTCCTAGTATTGGAATCCCTTTCACTCCCTAAGTTAGGAAATGAAATAGGGCTGTGCTATTTTGTTACTAAAGGAGCCAAGTGGCTGAGAATCATCTGCTACGGTAGTGTGATTGGAGAAAGTTCGTAAAACCGAGGACTTGGAGAATCCAGAAACAGAGCTGTCAAAACAAGGTACGAATTTTCGGGGTCTTAATTTATTTCGGAAGCATGTTGGGCCTTTTTTAGAGTATTAAAATGGACTATTAGGCTTTATTACCAAAGAAGGGCAAAATGATCATAAAGTTGGCCGAAGGATCGAATCTAAGCAAAATGCAAAGATACAGGACCAAAATTAATTGTCAAAGTTAAAGGACCAAAATGATTTTAGGACATAAATATAGGACTATTCGAATCTTTTTTCCTATTTTTTATGACAAATAATTTTGAAGTCACGTGAAACAAAAAACGAAATAAGTTCCAAATTAAACAACTTGATTGAACAATCATATTTCGAAATGAATGATTGTTGTATATACAGAGAAAGGATGAGTGGTTTATGATACTTTGATGATTGCTAGTTCTTAAAGAAATCAGCTAAACTCGTATTTGATTCGGTGTTAGAGGATACAATACTGCCAAGGAAGGAACACTTGAGAGAAGTATGTGGCAATTTAAATGAACGAAACACTTGGGGTTAAGCTAAGATAATTGTGTCACAAATGATCAAAGACCGAAAACTAACCACCATATAACCTACAACTGAATTTGAACGACCTAGCATTTTTTAAGGGAAAAAATGCAAACAACCCCCTTGTGATATCACAAATGATCAAATTATCCCCTTACGAAAAAAAAAATAGTGATTTACCTCCATGTATTTTTTAAAGTATAACTATTTACCTCCCTATATTTTTTAAAATGAAGTAATTTACCTCCCTATATAAGGAGGCAAATTGCTTCTTTTTAAAATGTACTGGGGAGTAAATTGCTACATTTTCTTTTTATAAGGGATAATATGCTCATTTCAATATCACAGTGGGATAAATTGTTAACACCCATTTTTTAAGTATTGTGATAAGTTGAAAATTAACTGTTGTGTATTAAAGAATGTATTTTGTAAGATTTTGGGGTAGATTACATATTACCTTTAAATGTAATTCGAAATATTTACGTAAGCTCTTACAAGAAAAATAAAATATCAGTTTATCCTAATATATTTTTTTAAAAAAGAGCAAATTATTCCCCTCACCAGAGAGGCAATACACTCCTTTTTAAAAATACAAAACGTGAGATGGTATCTTATTTTTTACAAAAATTTATACGAACATCTCAAATAACGCTGGGAGGGTGGACAGTCTAGGTTCGTTTGGAAAGAACTATTCCTCCTTTCATAGTTTGTCCCAAGAAGTTGTAGAAAAATAAAAACAAAAAGTCTAATACTATTTTGTATTTTTAAAAATAATAATTATTTGTTAAATTAAGTACCTAGCTAAGCTAAGTGTTAGTTATTATATCTATTTTCTATTAATTTTATATTTATGAATGATTGAACTTTGAGTTTAATATTGTTAGCTGTTATTAATGTGATTCGGTCAAATATTCATAATATTTGTATTGAATACAAATTAAAAAATAAAAATCTTTCTGTTACAAAATACAAAATAGTTATTTAGATGCATCAAACAATAGGGAGAAGATAATTTTGGTCCTTATACTTAACATTTATGTAGTTTTGATCCTCAAATTTTCATGCTTGACAATATTAGTCCTTAAATTGATAACTTTTTAACAGTTTTAATGCCTGCCAATAGATATTGCATTAGAATCAACGCAGACAACATTGGAGGGTAAGAAACCTCCTTTTCCCATCTTCAACCTTGTCTGCTTCATGAAATTGGTCAAAAATATAAGCTTCTATCATTTTTGTTCAAGTTGAAGGTTTAATATGTTGCAAGGTATTTGGACGTTGAGTGAGGGTTTCTTTTTTCAGAAAAAGGGAAAATGTGGATTTTTATAATGGTGGGATGATGAAATGTGTGAGCCATAAAAGATGATAATCCTTGGACAGTTGAGAAGAACAAACAATGAAAATGAAGTCAAAAGCTACAAGGCCAAGTAAGAGGAAGTGGAACTAGAGAAAGAAGATATGAGAAAAAGGATGAAGAAATTAGAGGAATTAATTGCAAGTCACAACTTTAAGCTGAAATTTATGTGTGGACGCCCTTGGAGAAGAAGCTAAGGGAGGTGTCCCCGTCTCCAGTGATTGAAAGACAGGGACCTCCACCATTGGCCTCTCAACAAGTCCCCCGTAGTGGCTTGCGCATTTTGAGTACCTTCAACAAGGCCTCCAAGACATCTAGTACCAGATTGTAGGGGCCACCGAAGGTGAGAAATAGGGTGTCCCTTCACAGACACAGTGATGGCAGACGATCTTCCAGCAAATTGTCGTACCACGGCCATTGTTGAATACGATGGCACAACTGAACCACAGGAGCATCTCTCGTGCATAGAAAATTTCCACAAGTGCACGGACGGGATCAAATGCCTGTTTTCCTCACCACCTTTGTTAAGGTAGCTCAACAATGGTTTAAATAATTACCTGTAGGTGCAATAAAAAGTTTCCGGGATTCCGATCTCTGTTTTTTCACCAGTTTGCCAATATTCAAAAGCTTCAAAAAATGTAACTTAGTTTCTTTGGTTTTAGACAGAGGAAGAACGAACCTTTGAAGGAGTACCTCCAAAGATTCAACGCAGCCTACCTTGGAGGTGCTCTTTACCACCCAAGAAGTAAAAACTAGTGCTTTCGCTCAAGGGCTTTTGGAGGAGACTTCTTAAAAACTTATCCAAAATGTATACCTGCAGGAATATATGCATTGGGAGAAAACCAGAGGGACAGGACCATATCAGAAGCAAGAAGCTGACAAAAGGAAGTGAAAGTCTTTAGCCCAGAACCCCTCCCCAAGGAATGATCCAGACATGCTCCTCGAAGCAGAACTGAGATCAATGACCCCCTTGCATAGGAATCATACGAATGATAGCTGGAGGACCTATTGGTGGTGATTCTCACCATGCTAGAAAGTCTCGAGTAAGAGAAGTGCATGATATAACCTTCAAGGATGTACTGGAGGTGGAGACGATGGAAGACATCCCCCTCATCCAGTTCGGATGAGCAGAACGATTAGGATCTAAAACTTTCCATAATGATGCTTTAGTCATCACTGCCACACTATCCAATTATGAATTAGGCCAAATTTTCATAGATTTCTTAAGCTCAGTGATATGCTATTTGGGGAAGCTTGCATCTAGATGCAGTAGGGGGCTACCCCCCTAAAGAATGTGATCCGTATATGCCTTCGCGGGGTAGCTAGTCCATTCGGAAGGCACGACTTCACTCCCCTTGATCCTAGGAATCGGGTCCACTCGGAAAACATGTTTCCTAAAGTTCATGGTGGTGGATGTACTCTTTGCCTATAACCTTGTCTTTAGAAGACCTACCCTCAACGCTTTTCAAGACGTAGTCTTTACTTATCATATCCCCGCACCTGAGGACCTAGGAGAATTGCAAGGGGACCCCCTTAAGTGACGCAAATGCTACATAGAGGTTGTACACAAAGGGCAGAAGAGAAACAAAAATGAGGTGTTTAAGGGGGGCACCCCCAAGCAAGCGAGCGAAAGAAGCTGAGTTGGTGGGGGAAGCTAAAGGTGAGGGGGTGCCCTCCAAAGTTCAACCAGCTGAAAAATTGTTAAACATTGAACTCATGCTTCGGGATCTGGAGAAAATTACTCGAATTTGTTACCAAATACAGGATAGAGTTCGGGAAGAAGTAATTCGATGCATACGCTGCAATGTAGGCATCTTCACATGGACCCCCTCAAAACTTGGAAGGGATCGACCCAAACACTATTACCCATCATCTCAATATCGATCCCAACATCAAATCAGTTGAACAAAAGAAAAGACATTTCGAACCTAAGAAAAATAAGATTATCCAAGTCTAGATGGTTAAATTGATGACAGCATAACACGTCAAGGAGATTCAATTCCCTGAGTGGCTATCCAATGTGGTTTCTGTACCTACGCCTGGAGGAAAATAGAGAATGTGCATTGACTTCAAAGACTTCAATAAAACATGTGCGAAAGACTTTTATCCCCTACCCCAAATCGATCAACTAATTGACTCTACCTTGGGATGTGAACTACTAAGCATGATGGACGCCTCGCAATCAGGTTATGGTGGCTCCTGAAAATCATAAGAGGGTCAATTTCATCACTTCTGTTAGCAAAATTTTGTTATGTCGCTATGCTATTCGGGTTAAAAAATGCAGGAGCTACCTACAAGCTTTTGGTAGACAAGATATTTCGTCCACAAATATGGAGGAACATCGAAGTTTATGTGAATAATATATTTGTAAAAAGTAAGTAGTCTAGAAACCACACCACGGACCTAGAAGGGATGTTTTCTATCTTGAATCAGTATCGATTAAAGCTTAATACAGGAAAATGCGCATTTGGAGTACGAGGAGGGTGTTTCCTCGGAATCATGGTAACTCAAAGAGGAATCGAGGTCAACCCTCTCAAGATTAAATCCATCTTAGACATTAAGGCACCAACCAACATTAACCAAGCACAGAGACTAACTCGAGGATAGCTGCGCTCAGTCACTTTTTTTCCAAAGCAACAAAAAAGAGTTTGCCCTTCTTAAACATTAGAGACTTCTCGTGAACAACGTGGCCTTACAGGCCCTGCCTCGCAAACTTCGCGCCCTACATTTCTTTAAAGTGCACAAAGACGTAGTGACGCAATGGGAATGAGTTAATGCCCATCATTTCTCCATGAGTTGCAGACAAAGATTTTAACCCAGAATCTATCACTTTAGGTGACAAATTGTCGATCCATAAGTTGTTGGATGGATGAATCTCCCACTGCAAATATTTGACAGTCATATCGTGGTTCTATGTAGTTTTCGCCACAGATTTTACAGCTGGTGCCATCAAATGGCTCAAGCAAAGAGAACAAGAAAAATAATGGATCGTCGGAGGTTCCGATGTGAATGAAATGCTGAATAAAAAGAGATTTGTGTGCAATTGGAATACGGTGGAGTGAGGTTTCGTAAGTGTATGAGTGGGGTGGTTACTGCAATATTTTGTTGGATTTGTCTGAATTTAATTAAATTTAGTGGCTCTTGGTTGTATAGTGCATTATTTGGAAATATGATAACTTTTATCCTGAATTAAATTAAAATTCTAAATTGGTTCTATTACTTAATAATATTTATTAGACTTGTCCTCTATAAACACTAAGAAAATTAGTATGGCATTACATTATAGGGTTTAATGCAATTTCCGTCCTATGGTATGGTTCTTGAATAAATTACCCCTCTATGAAAAAAGAATCAAATTACCTCCCTATATTTTTTAAAAATAAATCGATTTACATCTGTGTCTAAAGTGGTAAATTATTTTATTTTAAAAAATATAAGGAGGTACTTTGCAATTTCTTTTTACAAGGAATAATTTATTCATTTGCTATAATAATTACAGGAGGTTGCTTTTATTTTTTTCTCATTATTATAAACTTTCTGGTGTTTTTAATCTTAAATTTTTGATTTTTTTAAGCAATTTTATCTTGAAATTTCTTTAGAGACTAAAGTCCATGCTTCCATTTTTGCATACTTTGTGTTCAATTTTTTTCTTATCATTATATTTTATAAAAATCAAACTTTGAAATTTTAAAATTATTTATTAATTGCATGCTATTGATATGATAAAGTTTATATCCATACTTTATGATTGTATTATGATAATTTTATTAATCTTTTTAGTATTATTATTACTCTTCTTGTTATATATTGCATGAGACGATGAATTCTATGTGATTTACTGCTTAAAATCTTTCATTATTTTATTGATTTTATGCAACTTGTTGTTGAAAAATCCTCCTAAAATCTCTTATTATAGCTAAATTTATGTCAAGTTTGAATTCCTGACTAACTTCTAAGCTTTCGGTCGATGATGTCTTAGCCTATCACTCATAGGTGAGCTAGGTTTCATGAATAAGTAGGTGATGGGTTCAAATCCGACCGAACAAGTGAGTATATGACTCACTTTATGTGAATTTGTTAAAATTTATTTTATTATTCTTTGTTATATTAATATATGAATCGAATATTGATATATTGTCAAACTAATCAATTTATTAAAATATTAATTTTATCATGTGATTACTATATATATAATAAATTCATCCCAAAAATTAAAATATGAATTAATTTCCCACCAATATTTGCGTTGTTTAACAATTTTTATATTTCACTAATTGATGGATGGGTTCTTCCTTATAAAGAGATTGATGTAATTTTAGTTGTGTGTCATTTGGGTCCATAAAGAATTAGAATTTGCAACATGGTCCATTAGTTGTGCATATTTCATGATTTGAGGACACATTTTGCCAGAAAGTTAAAAATTAGCTGGAAAACCACATGCGCATGTCATGAATATGTTATCAAATTTATGCTAGCACATGACTTGCACGTGCTAATTTTTGACAAATTTAAAAATTTCTAGCCAAAAACGTGTTAGCAAATTGTAAAATTTATTAAGATAAGTTTAACTTTTTAAAGATCCAAAACGCGAAACACCTTTAATTATAGGACCAAAAATTTTAATAGACTTTATAATATTTAATTCAAAATGAAATCATTAATCAAAATTATTATCTAATGTTAACATGATTTTCATCTAGAATTACTTGATAACTAAACATTCAACTTGCTCCACAAATATTTATAAACATTCTATGCGTGTTTTCAGATATTAGAACTTAATAATCTCATTCGATATGTAATATTTCTTTTAAAGAAGTTTATGTGTCATTTTAGACATGGAAAGTAGGAAAAAAAAATAGAGAACTGAAAAAGTTAAAAAATTACCAACCGCTTTAGCGAAGTTAAACATTAGAGGCTTCTCGTGAACAACGTGGCCTTATAGACCCTGCCTCGCCAACTTCGCGCGCTATATTTCTTTAAAGTGCACAAAGACGTAGGGACGCAAGGCAGATGAGTTAATGCCCATCACTTCTCCATGAGTTGCAGACAAAGATTTTAACTCAGAATCTGTCACTTTAGGTGACAAATTGCCGATCCACAAGTTGTTGGATGGATGAATCTCCCGCTGCAAATATTTGACAGTCATATCGTGGTTCTATGTAGTTTTCCCTGCTGATTTTATAGGTGGTGCCATTAAATGGCTCAAGTAAAGAGAACAAGAAAAATAATGGATCGTCAAAGGTTTCGATATGAATGAAATGCTGAATAGAATTAGATTTGTGTGAAATTGAGATGTGGTGGAGTGACATTTTGTAAGTGTATGAGTGGGGTGGTTACTATAATATTTTGTTGGATTTGTCTGAATTTAATAAAATTTAGTGGCTCTTGGTTGTATAGTGCATTATTTGAAAATATGATAACTTTTATCCTGAATTAAATTAAAATTCTAAATTGGTTCTATTACTGAATATTGTTTCTTCGACTTGTCCTCCATAAACACTATGAAATATTAGTATGGCATTACGTTATAGGGTTTGATGCAATTTCCGTCCTATGTTATGGTACTTGAATAAATTACCCCTCTATGAAAAACGAATCAAATTACCTCCCTATATTTTTTAAAAATAAAGCAATTTACATCTATGTCTAAATTATTTCATTTTAAAAAATATAAGGAGGTACTTTGTAATTTCTTTTTACAAGGAATAATTTATTCATTTGCTATAATAATTACAGGAGGTTGCTTTCATTTTTTCTCATTGTTATAAACTTTCTTTTGTTTTTAATATTAAATTGGTGATTTTTTCAAGCAATTTTATCTTGAAATTTCTTTAGAGACTAAAGTTCATGCTTTCTTTTTGCATAGTTAGTGTTCAATTTTTTTCTTATCATTATATTTTATAAAAATCAAAGTTTGAAATTTTAAAATTATTTATTTATTGCATGCTATTGTTATGATAAAGTTTATATCCATACTTTATGATTGTATTATGATAATTTTATTAATCTTTTTATTATTATTATTACTCTTCTTGTTATATATTACAAGAGCCGATCAATTCTATGCGATTTACTACTTAAAATCTTTCATTATTTTATTGATTCTATGCAACTTGCTGTTGAAAAGTCCTCCTAAAATCTCTTATTATAGCTAAACTCATGTCAAGTTTCAAATTCCTGACTAGCTTCTAAACTTTCGATCAACGATGTCTTAGCCTATCACTCATAGATGAGCTAGGTTTCATGAATAAGTAGGTGATGGGTTCGAATCCCACCAAATTGATAATTGAAAACTAGATAGGGATGTTAACCAATGGATTGGTTAAATGTCAATGATATAACCAAACTGAATAAACAAATGATGAACCAACCTTCCATCCCCTTAACCGATTTCAACCCTTAGCTTCTAAATTGCCAATTCATGTAGCTAGCACACATCTGGGTATAAACTAGCCTTTATTTGTTGTATTTTCCCTCCGTTCAGATTCTGGCATATATATGACTAGAAAGAACAAGATAAAATATACGGCAATCACAAAAACAAGGCCGAATAATTTTTTTTGATACCATACTTATGGTAGATGTTGCTTTCAGTCCCATAAAACTCACAATCACTCATTTTTAGTCCCAAAAAGTCATGCATGTTGCGGTTTTGGGAGTAAAAAGGCATTGTAGTTTCGGGTCTAAAAAGTTTTAAAATCATACTTTTTGGGATTAAAAATATGTTATTTGAGTTTTATGAGACTAAAAGCGGCATCTACATCGGTGTGGTACAAAAAAAAATTCTACCCTTATTTTATATGACTAAAAAAATATTCTGACCTTAAATAAATCAAATAGTAAACCCTAGTTTTAAATAAAAGAACACGTGAAAGCGTATGATCAGCGAAGTAAAGAATACGATGAGGAAAAGAAGAAAGAAGAGTAAGATTACAAGAGATGCGAAGCAAATTCAAGCAAGGGGCGTGCTCTTCATGTGCACAGCCTATCATTTGAGAATGTATATCAGTGAGTTAGGGTATGTATAAAACTACGAGTTCGAAATTTGGAATAGAGAAAAGAGGGCATAGAGATACACGCACTGTGGGTGCACTGATGGTTCGAGATGTGCAGCAGAGGATTCTTAGTGTAGAATTACCTACTGCTACTAGCCCTTGTGCGCTTTACTGCTTATGGTGGATTTTTTGGCCTGTCGAGGAAACCACTTAGATTAAACAAATTGTATTGTACTATTGTACTTCTTTTTACTTAATGAAAATTATCTTTATCGAAAAAATAGAGAAAAGAGGGACCCTCGTACCAGAGAAATATTGTTTACACTGGCTTATTTTTGTTGCTATTATATTGAAAAAAGTAAATTGACTTCATCCCTACACAAATTCCATCACTTCCATCGTTTGAGGACAATTTTGCTCTCTTTGATTACACTTTAAGGACAATTTTATCTCGATAATTGATTGGTACTTTAATTATTTTAATGGATTGAAACTATTAAAGGCAACTAAACTAATCATATTTGTTTTATGAAATTGAGTGTGGTAGATCCTTAGTGAGTCGAATAAAAAATAAAAAGTATTCTATATATATGTCAAAAGATTCACATTTGTTTTATGAAATTTTAGCAATAGATAAGCAATTTAAAAAGATATTTAATACTTAACGTTAGTCAACCTTTACGACAATATATAAATCAATGCAACGAAATTCTAATATTCTATCAAAAACAAATTCCATTCGTGCCACCTACCACTATCAAATAAAAAATTATCTTTCAATTTAGTATCGATATTTACTAGTCTAGTATTACATTGACCGTCGAGGGCCGCATCCGCCGCCTTGAAAACGATGATGGCCATGATAAGGGAGATGCGGGCCACCTCTTCGACAGAGCCCCTGGCCTCGAACCATGATGATATGGACGTTGTTGATGAGGAGGGTTTAGATTAGGTTTTATTTTTTTTATTTTTTAATTAAATAATATTTTATATTAATATAATATTTTTCCTTAATTATTAATGTTTCATAATGTTTATTACATTCTAGTATTTCATATTTATTCAATTAATTAAATTCATAAATATAATTAATTAAAAATTTCTTAAATTAATATAATTATAAATTAAAATTTATTAAAGTATATAAATTTTTATTTATTTATTTAAATTTAAATATATGAATTAAATAATTTATTTATTTATTTAAATTTATTAAATATAATAATAATACTAACAATAATAATACTAATAATAATAATAATACAACAAAAAGTTAAAACACATCTCTTTCTGGCTCTTTTTCTCATTTCTTCTTTCTTTTTCTTTCTCTCTCTTTCAAATCTCCATTCTTTCTTCAATCTTTTTTCTTCCCCAGATGCTTAGAACCCTAGCCCCAAATCCATCTCTCCCACCGCCACCCACCACTTCTCTTCCCCCTCCCCCCCACCCACCGGCACACCACTACTTTCCCAATTCATCCCCAATCATGTCCCTCAATATGAAAACCTTAACACAGGCCTTAGCCAAGGCCTCCGTTGTCATCAAGAAGACTGTACAAACTACAAACTCATAGATCAGATCGCCTCCGCTGGCCCTGTCCTTGCCTGGAAATTGACTCAGGTATGTCTCGTGACACCCGCGTGCCTGCTGTCTACCGTATCGTCTGGGTTTGGGTGTTGGATAAGAAGGTGTCGGAGGCAACAAATATACCCCCAACATAACCCTCAAGCAGCAGATATAACACAAGACCCTCCAATTCTAAGAAAAGCTATGCAAAATCAAGAACCATTTATAGAGATGAAATCAAATAGGCTGTGACAAAGAGAGAGATTCTTGAAGGATCTTGAAATCTTGAACAAAGAGAGAAGAAAAGCAGGGGCCACTGAAGAGTTTTCTGAAAACCCCACTGCTTAAAACCCTGGAAAATCAATGAAGGGGTTAGGGTTTAGTACCATTGTTTGAGGGTTTTCATTTGGGTTTACTACTCTGGTTGATGGAAGCGAAGATGGGTTTGTTCACCAATCAGCACACCGAGGAGAAGCAGCAATGGAGGTGGGTGCAACACAAAAATCCAAGAAAGAATACCTGGTAAAAACCCTCAAAACTAGTGTTCTCTTCCCACCAGTTTACTCGAGCCCACCATCAAACCCCATCCACACTCACATGTTTCCACCTCTCGATTTTTTATTTCTTTTATTTAGGGTTTGAAAAGCCGGAGCAGTAGAGAAGAAAGGGCAACAAAAAAAGGAAAATAAATTAAGTTGTCGACTTCTCTCTTCTCTTTGTTTGTATCTATGTAAGTATCATTTTTAGCTCCTTCGTTTTTGTGAATCTGTGGTTGCATGTGATTAATTTGTGGATTTTCTGGTTGAGTCGTGATTTTGTATGGCATGGGGATGTAACAGCTTGGGAATAAAATCACAGAAATTGCATAAACTTAATAAGAAAGGGGGATGGGAAACAGAGAGCAGAGAACAGAGAACAGAGTATCGAGGAAGAAGATGAAAACTGAGATATTTCATTCATTGCCTTCTTCGTTTACAGTCACTGCCTTTTACATAGGATGGGGACAAAAACTCCTAACAAACACAATCTGGACAAATTTAAGGAATTGCAGAAATATAACGGTAGTTGTCCTTGCTTGATTCTCATTGGCGCTTGCCTTCTTGCAAGGACACCAAAACAACAGCACTAGCCTTCTTCTCCAACAGAGCGTGCTCCCAGCCTTTCACATGGCAATTGCTGGTAGCTCGCGATCGTACCCAGATAAAATCCCCAATTCCCATTTGAGCCCTAATCAGTCTTTGAAACGGCAATGTATCATGCTAGGGCACTCCAATCCTTCCACAATTTAATCTCGCTATCCATCGCACGACCCTCATTTAAATTGGTAATCGAACGACTCTTGTTTAAAGTCGTGTTTTCACCTGCACACACGACAAGAGAATGGTTTTGATAAAAAAGGAAGAAACTGATATCTATTGTGGGTTGTGTCTTAGAGTTAGTCCAACAAATGTTTATTCATTGAAAACAATTGTGAAATCATTTTCTATGACGTTACTCGTTAATTAAGAACCAGACCCACTCTGCTTCTTATCTATACTAATTAAGAATGGAAAATCCATTTTCTTGATTTTTCGGTTTGGATTATTTTTGGCGAATAATTTAGCCATTCCGTACAATGTTCTTGGAACATTTCAGGAAGAATAGAAATTGATGGACCAAAACTTATCCACCATTGGAATACCCAATTTGGCATTTCTTGTTGGAAAACAAGTGGGCAAATTTTGAAAAACCATGTATGCTTTCTTTTATAATTTTCATAAAGAAAAGCTTTATGAAACGCTTCCACATAGTCCCAATAATTAAACTTTATTGTATTTTTTGATTCTGGGTGAAAGTATTCTTTTTCTCCTAATGGGTTAATTTCTCATTCTACAGCAGTGATAAATTTTTTAATTACTGCTTTGGAATAATTAAATTCCTTCCCATTGCTGAAAAATGTGTAATTAATTATAACACTTTGAGTTGCTTTAAGGATACATTCATAATGTGCCCTAGGTTTATATGATCCTGCTCAAAAGATGCAACATTATGGTACATTTTTATTAGATACCATGGATCATTTTTTCATCTTAAATCATCATTCTCAAGAAGAATAATTATCTCGTGGTGTTCACTAAATTCGTAATTAATTAATTCATCTTCATCTTCTTGCACCAGTTTTGCATAGGATGTTGATTATTCATCAATTGTTAATTTTTTATGTTCCTTTTTAAATTTAAGAAACTGTTTGAAGAGTTCATTCTCTTCTTCAGGGATGTTATAAATTTTTCTATTCCTGAAATCTTTTCTCTTACTAAGGCCCTATTCCCATATCTGACAATATCACCATCTCGAAACCTACCTCCTCTCTGATTAGAGGAGGAATTTCTTCCTCTTCCCCATTGGGGGAGCATTCCTGAAAAATAAAGATGATTCATTAACCAGCATAGAGACCAGCAAGTTGCTGATGGTATAGCAAATTTGCTATCCAAAGTTGTTTAATACGATTTTCTGCAGTGACATTTGCATCTGGAAATTGTATGAGAATGTCAGAAATTACTTCCTTGACTTTATCAATTCGCTTTTTGATTATTTTTTGAGTTTTTCTTAAATCTTGTCTTATATACAATTGGTTCATCCCAAAATTTCCATTGGTAAATAGGCCAATGGACTCCATTATAAAATATCTTTCTCCTATGATCATTTCTTCAATCCAACCATTTGGAATTGTCGAGGAAATATTCATTCCTCTAAACATTTCATTTCCAAATTCATTCAGATTCATTTCCATCAATATATTCTCTTGATAGGAAATTAGGGAGACTATTTGTCTCTCCTTTAATATATTCAATAGAGAAATTAAATGGGGCAAGATGTGCTTGCCATCTTGCAAACATTTGTTTAGAAATATCATGTTTAAAATCTTTAGTAAACATAAATTTAGCAGCAAAACAATATGTCCTAATGGTGAATTATTGATTAATTAAATCATCTTGAAATTTTAAAACACATTTAACAATAGCAAGAACTTCTTTAGCAACCGTAGCATAATTTATTTGGGTTGCTTTCCATTTCCCTGAATGGAATCTAACTAAGTATTCTTGCATATTTTCATCAATTTGTTTTAGTATTCCTCCAAATCAATATCAGAGGCATCTGTTTCAATAATCTTCTTCCAATTTGGATTAGCAAAAGTTAGATATGGTAATGATTTTACCTTCTGTTTAATTAATCTAACTGCTTTTGTATGTTCATCGGTCTTTTCTGATGGATTCTTCTTAAGCCGATCATACAATATTGCTGTGTCTTGGGCAAGGTTCTTATAGTATGGGGCTATATAATTCAGACTGCCTAAAAATCTCTGTAATTGAGTTTTATCAATGATTTTATCAGGAAATTTATCTGCAAATTCAATACTTCTATTGATGGGTATAATTTCTCCCTTTTCAATATGATGTCCAAGAAATCTAACTTTTGTCTGAAAAATACTCATTTTGATTTTGATAATACCAAACCATTTTGGATAACTAAGGTTTTAAACATTTCTAAATGCTTAAAGTGGTCCTCGATATTATTTGAGAAAACTAAGATATCATCAATATAAACGCTGATAAAATTAGAGAATTATTAAAAATATCATTTATAATAATCTGGAATTCTGAAGGTGCATTTTTTAATCCAAATGGCATAACATTCCATTCATAATGTCCAAATGGGACTGTAAATATTGTCTCGTACCTATCTGATTTATTTATTTGAATTTGCCAATATTCTGATTTCAAGTCAAATTTTGAGAAAATTATTGCCTTATCTAATCTATCTAACAAGTCCTTCTTATTAGGAATCGGATACCTTATCCATTTTAAGACTTTATTAAGAGGTTTATAATTTATTACAAGTCTGGGTTTTCCACTTTCTTTCTCTGCATGTTTGTTAACATAAAATGCAGTACATGACCATGGTGATTTTGAAGATCTAATTAGTTTTTTTCTCAATTAAGGAATAAATTTCACTTTTACATAATTCTAAATATTCACTATTCATTTGGCATGTTCTTGCTTAGTGGCGATGTTTGCTTCTGAAAATTCACTTTCATAGGGAAGGCTAACAATATATTTTTTTCTATGCCAAAATGCATTGGGATGTTCATCACATATTTCTAGTTCAAATTTATTTCGAATCATTTTAGTCTTTTCTTGTAATTTAGGATTTTTAAGTAGTTCATTTATTTGTATTGAATTTATTTCCTCCTTAATGAAGCATATTTGGTTGGTCTTAGATATTATTAAATCTTTTATTTCATTTATAACCCTGTCTATTGGTTGGGTGATGAATTCAAATTTTATTATTTCATTATCATAGGTTCCCATTATACCCTTTTCATTAATATTCTTTATCGGAAAACTCTTTTTAAGGAAAGGTGTTCCAAGAATAATTTCATTTGTTAAATCTTTTATTAGCAGGAAGTTTGTTGGAATACATTTTTGGTTATTACATATGTAAGCTTTTGGAATTTTAAAGCTTATATTTAGTTTTTGGCCATTGGCAGATGATAAAGAGTGGGTCGTTTTTTTAAAATACTTAGTTGGTATAAGACCTTCTTTAATACAGTTAATATCTGCTCCACTATCCATAAGAGCAGTAAATGTTTTCCTAAAATTGTTATTTATTAAAAGATCAATTTTAACATTACATTTTTGACTAGTGACTAATCTAAAGTGGATATAAAATCTTCGTCGTATTTTTCTTCTCCTATTTCATTATTCTTGCTAATTTCAATCCTCTCAAGTCTATTAGTAAGAGACTGATTGTATTTTTTAATATTCTTTATCTCTTCTTTTAACTTTTCTACTTCAATTTTGAGATCCTCCATAGTAAAGGGGTTATCTCTAATAGTATGCTTTTCATTAAGCAATTTATTGACTTCAGCTATTTTATATGGTTCAAAGGGTTTATTAATAGTTCTATCATAAACTGAGTTAGGCTCAGAGGTGCAGGCATTATTATTACTATCAATTTTACTCATAATAATGTCCCTAACTTCAGGATCCTTTATTTTCCTAAGTAATTCAATAATATGATTATCAGTGAGAACATTTATTTTTCTCATTTCTTTAAATTTTGCCATTAATTCATAAAATTCTTGATGTGAAATTTCTTCCTGCTTATATGAACAAGAAGGCTCTTCTTCTTCAGATTCAGAAGTGGTTGATGAATACTCAAAATTTTCTTCAATATTTTTAAGTTCACTTTGCTCTTCTGATTCCAGAGGATTCTTCTTTTTCCTAAAATATTACGTCTAGTATTTCTTGTTTTTCTTCTTCTTGTAAATTAAGATTATTTATTTTCTTTTTCAGCCTTCTAGCTTTTTTGTTTCTGCATCTATTCGCAAGATGATCTGTTTCTCCACAAATATAGCATCTTCTTATTTTCTTTGTGATATTATTTTTAGTCTTCCATTCATTTTTTCTAGCTCAGTCTTTTTCTTTATTTATTTCTTTTCTAAATTTTCTCTTTTTGTACCTCTTTTCCTTAAACCTCGAAGTTCTATTCCTAGAGATTTTTTATTTATCGGTTGGTATCATTTCCATCCCAAATTGAGCACAAAACTGTCCTAATTGGCTTTTCTATGTTAAATTTTATCTTTTATTTGTTTATTTAATCTAATTTCATTGCATAAATTTAATCCTTCCTAGATGCAGGTTCCAATTAACTTCTCATAGTAGATGCAAGTTCCAATCAACTTCTCATAAGTATATTGATTATAATTAATGTGCAGGTCTCCTTTTCTTAGGACATTTCTAACCCTTTCTGCAAAAAGATGAGGGAGGCCATCTATAAATTAAGACTTCCAATAGAATCATTTTTGACTCTGGGGGTTTCATAACTCTACTAAGGAATACATCTTTGTACCATCTAAATGAAGTTAATGTTTTACATTTTAAATTCTGTAGAAGTGTTCGAATATTCTCACTATTATCTTACCATCTACTTGTAAAATGCTCAACGATGTTTATGGCTAATGTATAAACTGTTTTCTCTTCTGAGATATTATTTTCAATTTTCACTGTATTTAATATTTTATCTTTATCAGTTTGGTTGAGATAATTATCCCACCATCCCTTTAATTGGCCAGGGAATCCTGCTATGATCATTTTAGCAATAGCTTTATCAAAATTATTATTTTCTTTACAGATGGTACTATACATCATCATTCTATATATAGTACTATAAATTTATCTTTTTGTAAATCCATCAATGTTCCATTCATAAATTTATTTTCCATTATAACTATTTTGGTCAATTATCTCTTATTCTTCATAAAGGACATCTTGGGTGTTGGTCTAAGATAATAAAATTTGGTTTGCATTGGCTTCCTAGCTAATTTTTCTAATTTGTTAATTTCCTCCATGAATTCATCTTTATAATCCTGATGATCTCCGTCATTATTTAGAGTATTTAATTTTAGAGTTTTAAATTTTTGATCTAATAGCTTTTCTAGGTCTCCTATAGGTTTTAAATTAAAATGTACAATATCCGGGGGTGGTTGAATTGAGGGTCTTGTGATAATTTCTCCTCTTGTTTCTTCAACTAATGTCTTATTTGAGTTGATTTCTCTTTGCCAATATTTTTGCCACTCTATAATCTTATCTATCTTATTATTTAATTCCATAATTTGTTTCCCTATAACATTTAAGTATAAATTTGCATAATTTTGCTTTTGTAATAACTCATTTATTTTTGTTATTGTAACTATTAAGGTATCATCTTCAATTAATTTAGAAAATGCTTTAAAATTAATCTCTATTTCATTAGAATTCATCAATTAATTTAGAAAATGCTTTAAAATTAATCTCTATTTCATTAGAATTCATTTTAAAAGGCTGTTGAGGAGGAAAGACGTTATTTAGGATTTTCCCGTTTTCTAGGAAATATTTTCTATCTAACACATTTAAATATTATTTTGAATATTTGGTTATAAACCATGGAACAAAGGTAACTTTCTTATTCCATACAGATAGTTCCTTATAGAATTGATTTGAAATTTTATTTTGTTTTTCAGGTGGGAAATTTTTAAAAAACCATTTTCTAAAGGGTTCCCATCTTTTCTCAAAAAATTCTCCCTTAATTTCTTTTCTAGCCGGGGATCTAGGACAGAAATCGATTATGTTTGTATAATTTTCAAATAAAATTTCTGTTTTATAGGAAATTATATCATGTGTATCCATTTAAAAATAAAAATTTGTTTCTGAAGTTAATTCTTCATTTAGTTTAGGATCCTTATATATTCCTTTAACAATATTATTTGGTTGTATCCTTATTTCTTCAACCTTATCATAATTTAAGCTATTAATTTCTTCTCTGATTTGGGATGTGGATGCTCTAGATGGGGTTATTACCTCTATTGGTGATATATAAGACATATTAGAATATCTTGAAGAGCTACTTCTTAACTATTTTGACTGATTAACAAAATCTATTATAACATTTCCTTCTGAATTTTGTAAAATATTTGTATACATACTTTCAGTATTACTTTTAATGGGGACCTCTTTTTCAATTACCCAATGTTCTGGAAACTCTACTTCGCTCCATTTTATTTGTCTCCTTGAATTTTGTAAATTTCTTTCAAGGAATACTGTTTGTTCAAGAGTTTTATTATCTTGTGTTTTACTGTGACGCCCCAAAGACTATAATACATAATTGAGGGATTAATTGATAAATTTTTATAAAACTTAGTTAATTAGTAAATAAATTATGTTCCTTAATTGGAATATAATAAAATTTGAACGGGTTAAATTGGAGCTCGTTATAATATTTGAGAGCAAATTATATTAATTAAGAAATTAGGAAGGACGTAAATGGGTATTTTGAGAAAAGTTTAATAAAAAAAATATTATATATAATAATAATATTATGTATATAATAATATATATATATATATAAAGTGAAGAGAGAGAGAGAGAGAGAGAGAATGAGTGGCCACCGCCTCAACTCTCTCTCTCCTCTCTTTATTGCACACACACCCATACACAATTCACACACAAACAATTGGAAATTTGAAATTATCTCGGCCAAAGGAAAAAAAAACAGAGGTAAGAATTTATATTTTAAAAATTATAATAATTTATATAATGATGTTGTTTAATTAGTCCGTTTATTAAATATTGTTTACATTAAGCGGTGTACTATTTAACCGAAATATTTTACAAGTTTGGCTATTTAAAATAATATCAAATTAAATATCGAATTGGATATAAAAATGATATCATTGGTCAATTAGATTATTAAATTTATTAGATTTGAATATTATTATAGCTAATTTATACAACTCCATCGGAATTGTTAACCAAATACGCAATTATATGTATTATTGTTCAATTAAAGAGTATAATAGCGAGAAATTGATAGAAAATTCATAGAAATATTCTGAAAATTATATTTAATAAATGGTATGTTAATAAAGAGGAAAAACAAAGATTTGTATTTCGATAGAAATGAATATTAAAGAATTATTAGAAATTGTACAAATGATAATCAATATTATATTTAAAAGAAATTACGATATTCTCGATATATTAATTGTGTGTGGTATAACTCATTATAGGATACGGGGTACAGTGAAAAGACCGAACCACTATCTATTGGATAGATAAAAGCGTTGTAAGGTCGAGGTAAGTAAATAATTAGTATTATCTATATATTTCCCCTTTATTTGTGGTTTTACTGTTATATGAATTTGTGGTTCATGCTAACATGGATTTATCTGAAAGTATATGAGTAATGGATGATTTGATTTGACTGATGGTATCGTGTACGTGAAATGAGAAAATACGTTGAAATATTATGTTTGTTGTTTGATGTGTTGTGGATGTCTGAAAATGAGAATATATGGATATACTGTTTTACATTACTAGTTGCTTACAAGAATGGTGATATGTGGAAATGAGGGAGTGGTGGAAATTGAATGTAATTGTGGTGTCAATACCCCTTGATGTGTTGAAAACCCTATAAGGCGAAATCAAATGAAAAGAGCTTTGATGTGATATGAGAAAGAAATGAAATGAAAAGAGTTTTGATGCGATATGAAAAAGATGTGATATGAAAAGAGCTATGATGCGAATTGAAAGAGCTATGATGCGAAATGAGATTGATGAACCGGCTGTCCAGGGGATTCACTTAAATTTATATAATGGTGAGACTGAGTTGGCGGAAAAAACACAATATCACCTTCTGGCAAGCAAACTAGGAAAAAAATGGAGTTTGGTTAATTCTCTTATTATGAGATAGTCATGTGGTGTAATAAAGTTGATTATGTTGGAATTAAATTGATTGTATTCCATTTGTGTTGCTTGTTTGGGTTGTGTTTGACATGCATATATAGATAGGGCTGGTTATTTACTTACTGAGTGGTAGGCTCATCCCTCTGCTGACATTTTCTTTCAGGAGTAGACTTTGAGGTGTCTGACTATCAAAGAATAGGTCTACGCACTATACTCAGGCAGGTCGGGCCAGTATGCTGTTTTCTCCTCTTAGTCAGTTAGAGTACAAAACACATTTTGTTATATAGAGAGAACGTAAGCATGGAGATTACTGATGATGGGTTACTTGTGGTGTTTGATGTGCATATAGGATATGTAGGTTGATTAAGCTTGATATGACGTTGGGGTTACGTATTCATATGGATTAAATTATTATGTGCACTTATATTTATAAAACACAGGGATTGCTATAAGTATGACGTTTAGGGTAGATATAGCCCTTGTAGCGAAGGGGGTGCTACACTTACAATTAGGATTAAGTGTATGGAGAAGTTTATAGTAAATTCTATAACATATACATATTAATTCTGATCCAGGTGTATAATTATATCCATGAATTTTAACATTTAACGTTAGTGCATCGAGTATATTCACATTAGACATTGATAATTGTAGATTTGGGTAAACATTAAAAAATATTGGCCCATGGGCTAGACTAGACAGATTTATTCCTATTAGAGATTTCTTCCAGTCTAAATCCTGGCATCTCTTAGGGCAGCTAAAAAGCTTTCTGGTAAACCTTCTAATGTTAGAGGCTTAAAGGTTATTTGAACAAGACCAATACGTAAAAATTTACATTCTTCTTGGTAATGCCTTATATCCATGGAATCCAAAAGTTTTATTACTTTTTCTTCATTATCAAGAGAAATAGATTCTTCAATAGTTTTTACTACCTGTTTAGTTTCCAGAAATCAAATCTTCCGAAATTATAAATTAATCTAGAATTTATTTTAAGAATTGTCCATTTATTTAGTTGATCTAAATTTCTTGGGATTTCATACTCCTCTTTCCTATCATTCTTAACATGACTACTATCATTAGCAAATAAATACTACATATTGAGCAGAGAAATAAAGTATTGCTGAATTGCCAAACCATTTCAAATAACTAAGGTTTTAAACATTTCTAAATGGTTAAAGTGGTCCTCGATATTGTTTGAGAAAATAAAAAAATTGAGGATCATATTATAGTTCTCATAAATATTGATTTGACACACTCTCTATCTAATCTAATAAATATTGATTCTACACACTCTATCTAGTCTATTAAATATTTTTCGACACACTCTCTATCTTTTGCTAATAAAAATTTAGCTATAAATAAGAATAAAATATTAACCTTTTAATTTAAAATTTTAACATAATTATACTTGGTAATTTTTAATTTAATTATAACCTAATAACTATTTTATTAATATAAAATCAAATAATATAATATTTTATTTTTAAGAAGAGTAAATTACACACTGATTAAAAACTTTAGAATATTAATTTATAAATAATTTATAATATCTTAATTGATCTATTTTATTAATTTATGACTTAAACAATTTAATATTTTAATTTTAAAGCAGTAAAAATAAATTTAAATTTATTTTGAAAAATCAAAACACCTAGAAGCACCTACCAACGTGGAGTTGTTTAATTAAATATAATAAAAACATTGCAAATCTACCACAAAAGTGGTAGAATTGCAAATTAATGCTAGCAATTTCTAAATTTATTTTTAAGAAATGGTATGTCGTTAGTAGCACTAACAACATGGCATCGTTAGTGCTACTAACGATTTAGGCGAAAAAAAATTTAATGTTGTATGCATGCGGCACGTAGGGGATTTTCGTTGCCATCAGCGTCAACGTTCACATGACAAAAAATATTAAAAATTTAAAACAAAAATAAATTGGGGTATAAATATATGGGAAAGATATTACATTCCTACCAACACATTTTCATTTCATCAACGTTACAATTATACTTTTTTTAAATTAATTTTTATATTTCAAATCATTTTGTTAAAAATTTTCAAAATGGATCGAATAGCCATTTATGGTCCTAACGATGTGGCAATCTTGAGACAACAAGAACAACATCATTTGGATGATACTCTGGATGGAGATATTGACATGACATTACACACAAGATGGACTGATTCTTTCTTTTGGACTCTCTTTCAAGAAAATCATCACCATGCTTGCGTGTTAGATTTACTATTTAACATGGGCTTTTATGATATCTCCAGATGCGCAGCATGCAGTATGATGGTCATTTTATTACAGCACTTGTGGAGAGATGGCGCCCGAAACACACACTTCTCATTTTCGTATGAGGGAAGCAACTATCATTCTTCAAGATGTCACTGTAACATGGCTCTCCCCATTGATGGCGAGCTCGTATGTGGTCAAGATGTAGAAAGATCTGCCAATGAATGGTCAGAGTACTACATGAGTACATAGGTTTCCAGTCAGAGGAAACTGAGTTTAAAAGTGGCCGCATTTATATTAATTTCATTATAAACCACATTACAGACATCACAATAAATGAAGAGACACCAATACATGTGGTCCAACAGTATGCCCGGGCATTTGCATTGTTGCTTTTAGGTAGTATGATGTGTCCTTACAAATCCGGAAATCCAGTTTCACTACTATACCTCCAAAAAATGGAGGACATAAATGCGACACTAGCATATAGTTGGGGTAGTGTTGAACTGGCATTCGTATACCGTGAATTAGCACTAACAATTTGAAAGGCAAAGAGAGTATCAGTAGCCCACTGCAGCTATTACAAGTAAGATTAAGTAACACATACTTGTATCTTGATATGTATTTTCGTAATTCACTATTTTATTAAATTACACGCTTATTCCCTACAGATTTGCAATTGGTCACACATCATTCCAGTTGCACCCGAAATAAAAAGATTGCGAGTAGACATGAGACCCTGTCAAACTGGTGAAAACCTTCTCCTCCCAATACCCCCCATATGGAACAATCTGGAATGGTATTACAAAATTCACAGCGACCCTACACCTACCGTTCGCACAATGCTAGAGGTACTTGACTGTTTGGCACATGATCAAGTATTATAAAATATTGAAAAGAATAAATTTAATGCATGAGGAGATTGTGTCATATTTTTGCATTATTTATGCACTAATTGCATATTTTTTTCAGTTTCGCTGGCAACATACGACATGAACTTACGATCCATTAGAGAGTTACCAGCATGGTGCAATCCACAGTTGTGGACATCGTCACGTTCTTTAATCTTCCACTTCATTGTGGAAATGCACCGTCCCGAATGTATGCTCCGAAAATTATGAATGAGGCAAAATATTTCGGAAGTGGTTGACGTTCGAGACATGCAACTACACAATTTTTCCCGAAGAAAATTATGGGGGAACAGATTGGTATATGCAACATATACTATATATCAATTGATGGGAGCACGATTCGACACTATTACGCTTCGACCACCCATATCCAATGAAATTGATACAAAATTTGATTGGGAAGATACAATAGCATAACACATCAATTCGTGTCATAATCAATTGATAGGCATGTACAATCAGGGTATCAACCTGGAGATGCATCATAGTAGCAAATTGTGATGCCATATCTAATAAGCATAATTCATTTCTAATTTATATTTATAATTTTCTTTGAATATTACATACTTATGTTATAAATGGTGACCAGAAAGCCAATTGGATTGACAGTTTTGGGAACCATTTAGCAATCTATATGAATGTGATATTATCTTGATGAATGTAGTAAGCATTCATTTGTGGCACCATGTATTTGTTATGCTTACTGTTTATGTTGAATGGTGTTTTAAAGTCACAACAAATGCCCACAGACCAATTGAATAACACATGTAGTTGGGTTGCGCATCGGATGGCAGCTATGAAACCAACTTCTGAGGGTTGATTAGAAACATTCTGAGTCGAGGACCTCGAGACTAAGCATCGAGAGTCCTATAGAGATTTGTACTAAGTATTGCATTCGTTGGATGAGTGCCATATTTCATCAGCGACAGACATATGGTGTCTATACAATTTTAGTGGATTAATTGACAAGATTGTTAACTGATTGAACAGGCTGGTGGGAATTGTTATATGGAAGGCTTGGAGGCTTGGTCGGTATGATTTGAATTCCCGACTCCGATAATACAGGATTAGTCCTTGGACTTGAGGAATCAAAGGCAGTCCCATGCATATGATGGCTATATCTTGGGTCTGACGAGAGATGATTGTGTCTTCGATGTGATCATTATAAGCCTTGCCCAATGTAGTCGGATTATGTATTGAGGATGGTGGATTCCAAGATAGAATCCATCCCCTATCAATATATGATGGACATATCTCTTATGCACTTTGAGATGGTTTAGACTCTCTAAGTCTATGGCCATAGCGATTGGTCGAATAGGAAATGATTTTCTTTATCGATCAATAGAATAAACGCATCTCAAGTATTCAATATAGTTGCTTGTTCCAGTATAGGAACCGACGCCCAATTCCATGCCCTAGACTAAGGCCGGGAGATGGTTGACGGAAGGACCGTACTTGTTTGGAACTCGAAAGCCTAAATGTTCACAGCAACATTCACCTAGTCTCTAGTGCCATGGGCCATTGCTAGATGACCACCCATGGTGACTGGCATTTCTGATTAATGATTAATTAAAAATAATTAATTAAATTAGATTTAGTTAATTATTTATGTTGGACACAATGCCCAAATCTAACTGAGAATGAACCTAAAGAGTCACACACAAATCACTATGGAATTGGTGCAATTAATTCAGAATTAATTCGAGAAAAAATGAATATATTTAATTGGATTAAATTAATTCAAGGAGAATATATAAATAATTGTAGTTATTTAACAGTCCATTTGGTGGATGGCTCAAGAATTAATTAATTAGGTTAGTTAATTTTGGGTCTAATACCTTTAAATTAATTGGATTAATTTATTTAATTAGACTTAATTAATTGATTAGATCAATTAATAAGAATTTAGGCTTAGATTTATTTAATTAATTATGTCCAATGGACTTTGGTTGGGGTTAATTTAATTTGATTAAATCAAGCCCGATCCATGCTTGAAGTCCAAGCCCATTTGAGGGAGGTTGGAGCAAGTTAAGAAGGACTTGAAACTCCTAACCATGTTGAAGATAATGGAGCTGTTATTTCATCATAATTGAAGGTTATATGCATGTGTGTGTATAGATTGTCTTGGATGAAAATTTGGTAGTTTTTGAATTTTGAATTCAATTGTATGTAATATACAAAACTGCATATGTACCATGCATAACCAACACCTAAGGCACGAAATTTTCTCTCTTTTCTCTCCAAACTTTTCTCTTTTTTTGTTCTACATTGAATTGGATTCAAGTTAGAACATAAAATATTCCAAAAGCACTTAGCAATAGTGTTAGTTTGGAGTTGTTTTTCTTCTTGTTCTTTGTTCTATGTAGCAATATAAAAATAACTATATCTCTTCCTTAGTGTGGTGTGGACAAATTAGAGGGGTTCTAATTTGGATCCTAGAGTGAGTGAAAGAGAAACAAAAGGAACAACGCACTTTGCTGCTCATCTATAGAAACAGAGGTAAAGTTACATGTTGTATTTCTATGCTTTTGTTTCATCCTTTTGCGACATGTCTAGCATGCTTATTTCTTTTTTTATTATGCTTTTGACGAACACCAAATGCTTGAGAATTTCAAAGGGAGCACCCCTTTGATTCGTTTTAAATAATTTTTTTATTTCACGCTTCCTCCATGTTCCCAGGCCATACCGATTCTTTCGACTTGTACTATTTTTTATTACTTCAGGCTGAAAAACATACTAATAAGTTGTGGTAATAGATCAAGGAACCTCGAAGGAATGGATCATAGCATGGACCACATTAGGGTCATATCTACAAATGTTCATCAAATTGCCACATGTGAACAAGCAACAGTACAACATATGGCCCCTGAAAATCCTGCGCCACAACATAGTCTTCCATTCACATACCACAGTCAAAGAAGAAGTTTGAATAGAAGCTCTTCGAGTATAGCACAAAGAGACACACAATCGGTAGACATAGCTGGTCCACCAAATGGGCATACATCTCAAAATCTATCTCCAGATTGCTACGTGCCTGAACTACCACAACAAGATTACTGCGTGCCTAAACCGTCACAACAAGATGATTGGTTTCAATCGACTCCATACATGCCAATTTACATAGAAGGTTATTCAACTCCTGTTGACCTTGATCTTAATTTGGGCATCACACAAACATATGCACAAGAACATAATATTTCACCTATTCAATTTTCGATATTGAGTGCGTATCGCCATCCGATACAATCAAACTCTACAACATCATCAAGCCGATTGCATATTCCAACAGATGATGGTGATCAAGAGCAAAACGAACCAACAGAACCGGTGGTTCAACAAAGAAGAAGAATACCTCAAAGACAATGGCAATGTCGCACTTGTGGAACTAGAGGACATTATTAAAAATTGTAATTAACTTTAAATTTATATTACTTTTGTTCTTTTATTCTTTTATTTGCATGTAATTTTCAAATTTTATTATGTTATTAAAAACTAATTGAGAATTAACATATTCTTTATTATTATATCTTAATATTGTAAATTTTTATACAAATCCAAAATATATTAAAAATAAATATTAATTAATTAATTAATTTTCATAGCCTACTTATATTAATAATATCAATATGTATATATACAATTGATGAAAAAATAATATATATATATACATAATTAACAAAAGAAAAAGTCTCAAGCCATTAGTAGACTACCTATTTGGGCCCAAATGTCGTTCGCGCAACTAACGACATGCCAATTTTTTTTAAAAAAAAAAAAAAATTTATTGCGTTTGCGGTAGATTTGTATTTTTTTTATAATATTTAATTAAATTTGCAATTGTATCGCCTTTGCGGTATTTTTTATAATATTTAATTAAATAACTCCCCATGGTGCCTATAACTTTTAGCCAAAAAATTTCTTTTTGATCGTTTAGAAGCAGAAGCTGAAACTGGCATCCCAAATACTTCGAAAGTGTTTCTTTTAAACAAGAAGTTGAAAAACGCTTTTATGAATCGCTAGCAAATACTGCCTATAGTGACTGTTGCACTAATTATTATAATTTTTACCAATTATACCCGGCTTAATTATTTTTTATAATTAAAAAATATAATTATTTTAATATATTTAAATTAATTAATATAATAGCAACAATGTGAGTCGCGGACTATGACAAAAAATTCCTTTTTTTTAGTTTTGTAGTTGGAGTGGATCATTTTTTCTTTTTTTTTAATTTTTTAGCGGATCATTTTTCTTTTTTTTTTATTTTTTATATAAATTATATTTATATACTTATTTATGATTTTAAATTTACTTCTTATATTTTTAAAATCAAAACTAATAAAATAATTAAATAAATACATATTTAAATAGTATACTAATTGCAATAATTAATAGTGTTAAAAGTTTATTAACTAAAAAAATCCAATTAACTATTACATTATTTGTCATGGACTACCCAGCACTGGCACATTTGATCTTCTTGAAGTATATCCTCTTTGTTAGGCTTGTTGTCGTTGATGCGTTTGAGGTCAATCTATCTCGTTTTGAATACTTGATGTTTGGTTGTGACCAGGACGTGTGGACGTGCGAATAGTAGTATCGTGGACGAACCCAAATTGGACATTCCAATAATCTTTCAACTTCAAAGGTTCAAAAGACTTAGACTATGTATTTCTATAAGCCATTAGATCATAATGATCTTTAACAATTGAAGTAGCATTAATCATGTATGCAATGCATACTTTTTGAGCGAGAGAGCCAGGGACGCCAAATTGAGTCCACTTCCAACATGAACATTCTCGGTCGGCAATTTTGAAGGATGGAAAGAAATACAAGTTATATTTGACATCACTAAGAAAGAGAATTTTTTCTCTTGTGATGACTTATATCATTTGCAGCAACTAGTTGTTGGAAAATATGAGGGATGTTAGAAATAGCAGGCCATAAAATTTTAGTTGCAGGTGTTGCAGGACGAGAAAATGGGAGTATGACTTTAGGGTTAAATTTCCTCGAATATCATAAACCATGGGGAAGAAAAGGTAATGGAATGGAATTCAGTCTTGATGGTGTTACCATAAGGATTGAATGATGAGTCCATTTTCTATATACATATCTGTTGGTATATTGTATGATCAATATAAGATGGAGTATTTTGCAGCTTATATTCATTCAGGATCAGGAATTTGCACAGTAAAACCTGGAGTTTTCCCTAAGGAATCAAGAGAAACCTTACCAGTTATTACATGAAGGGATTTTTCACAAAAAACTCCTGATACTCAATAAGGGAATACGAGAAGCCAAGATCATGATTGGAGGAGCATTTGGATCACCCTGGTTTCGGGTAAAAACACCTCCTATTTACTTTCATGATACAAGTGCGGATATCTTGCTAGGTAACAATTTCATTCAAACATTTGCAAGATATATGCAGGATAATCAAATGAATTTGTTAATCTTTACTACTAACTGTGGTAGCGAGATACAGGTGTTGCAAAGAGAAAAGACATTTAACAGGATAATGCCAATAAAGCAACAAACGTAGAGATTTTGATGCCAGATTAACTCATCCAAAAATGCAGGATAAGAGGAAATTTGGTAAGGTCCTTTTGTCTTTCCGGCAACAGGGACTCATAGACAGTGATAACTTTTATAAGGAATCCGAGAAGGAAATTCTGAACTTTAAAGAAACACTACTGAAAATGAAATCGCTAGATATCAGCGAAGAGTGCAGGCTTTTCTCTTGAGAATGTCAAGAGGCTCATCCAGAAGAACTTCAGTGAAAATCCTCTAGCTTGGTGGGATGGGAATAAGTTCAAAATTAATCTGAAGGTCAAAGATGAATGCAAATATGAGTAAGTTCGATACAAATCTATTCAGATGAACATGGAGGATAAGAAGGATATGCAGATGATAATCAAAGAGCATATAAGTCTTAAACTCATTGAACTTGGAGTCTTTACCTATAGTAGCCCTGGATTTCTGGTAAGAAATCATGATGAGATTAAGAGAGGCTACGTTCTAGAGTTAAAATTCGTTTCAGTAGCTCCAGAAACTGTAGGAAGGGGGTCCCATCCAGCATTCCATTTTATTAAGCTGCAGAGGCCAGATATGGTAGCTTTTTCAACAAAATTAAAGCTGCCTCAGAAGAAGCTCCCTTGGTACCGACCATTAGTGAAGATAGTATCTCTACCAAGAGAGCTTGTGGATTATGGATCTATCTCACAGAAATGGACAAAGTCAAGTATCCATTCAAGATTTTTTTTAAATAAAGTGAATAGATCGTTCCTGTTAAACTCCACAGGAAAAAGCACTGAGTTCGCAGAAAGCTTATTTGAAAAGAAGAGGATGTTAATTTGAAAAATTAAGTTGCCAGCGAATGAAGTAACGAGGATGAAGACGTGCAACATGTTGCATGTTGGGCCAATGGCATAATGATTTATGCCCTTGCTATGAGAAACAAGAGAAGCCCCTGTTCGGGATAAAAATTCGGGTCACGAATAAACTCGAACCAGACCAGGACAAGGGAAATACAAAGCAGTAAAAATTAAAAAATATAAAAAAACAAAGATAAGACTGTCGGCAGAAAACGACAAAAGCCAGCAGTCAGAAAAGCAGGAAAGACAGGTGGAAATCATGTGACCCACAAATCATTATGACCAACAGCTGAAAATCACGAGGCAATGACGAATGCAATGATGTCATCACAAAACAAGTTTGGAGTCCAAATTTGAAGTCCGTGGACGCCTATAAATAAAGATGCAATGAAGCAGAAGGAGGATATCAGAAAAAACTTCTCCTACTCTTCAAAGCATTAAAGTTCTGAGTCTTTTTAATCTTCTATTATATTTTAATTTTTCAGTTTATGGGGGTTTCCTCTACACCATGAGAGGCTAAAACAGTTGTCTCCTCCAATGGAGGAAAAATATCTATGTACTATTCCATATATTTTTTCAATAAAAATTAGGCTTCTTTTCAACCTATTGTCCAAAATTCTATTAATTCCCTATTTTGGAATCACTTTTACGCCCTAAGGTAAGAAACGAAATAGGGTTGTGCTGTTTTGTTACTGAAGGATCCAAGTTCCTGTTAACCATCTATTACGGTAGTGTGGGCTTGGAATACCCGGAAACAGAGCGGTCAAAGCAAGGTACGAAGTTATGGGTCTTAATTTATTTCGGAAGCATGTTGGGCCATTTTTAGAGCATTAAAATGGACTATTAGGCTTTATTACTAAAGAAGGGCAAAATGGTCATAAAATTGGCTGAAGGACCGAATTTAAGCAAAATATAAAGATACAGGACTAAAACTAACATTGTCAAAGTTAAAGGACCAAAACGATTTTAGGACATAAATAGAGGACTATTCTAATCTTTTTCCCTAAAATATTTTTTTTATATTAAAATTTTGGAAAAAATATTTTTTTAGTCCGTTAAGTATGTTCAATTTTAGTTTTAATCCTATAAGTATGCCCATTTTTTATTAACTCCAGTAACTTGCAAAATTTATTAGATTTAGTCCGTTTGAGGGTTTTTGACCAAAATTTTAAATTTACCCGGAACTTGCCAACGTGTAAATTAGTTGGTCTAATTTTTGGCCAATTAACCACGTGGCATGCCACATGAGAGAGTACATGGCTTGCATACGTGGCTTGTATGCTGACTGGGCAGACCCTTCTCTCTACAAAACTAAATTCATTTAAAAAATTCAAAAAAAATTCAAAAAAATTGATTAGGGAAAAAAGTGAGCTTATTCCCTTGTAATCTTGACAGAAATGGAACCTTCTTCTTGGATTTTAATTAGTCTAAGAAGTCTGAACCATTGCTTTCTTTCCGCAGTAACAAAAAAGTGATCCTTCCATGGAAGATGACATTGGAACCAAGAGATAAAGGAGAAAAATGGGTTTGTGCAAGTATGGGGAGAAGAAAATATATTTTGTTGGTTAGAAAAAGTGTTTTGGAGGGAAAAGTCACCTTCTTCCCTCCAAAAGATGGCTAACTTGTCTTCCATCTCATTATTTTAGTCACATAGGATTATAAATCAACAAAAACACATCTAGGTGTCCAGCCACAACACTTTTCCGATGCAAATTATAAATCCAATCAATCGGAGGACTAAATATAATCAATTTTGCTAGTTATTGGAATTAAAAAAAAATGGGCATACTTGTAAGACTAAAACTAAAATTGGGCATACTTAACGGATTAAAAAAATATTTTTCCTTAAAATTTATATTTTCTACATATTTCAAGCTCGTAAGATACCTTTCATCTATGTACTCAACCTAGACCAACATATGTCAAAAGTCTTAATAGGTTGATAGACAAATATGATGTCATATTAGATAATATTTGTGAGTTTGCCATGCATTCAAAAGAAACTCCACCAACAAATGAAACTACACCATCCACTTCCCACAGACAAAGGAGAAGTTGTAGTCAAATGTCTACTAGTCAATTGTACATGATAATGTTGGGGTTGATATAGGTGGTCCTTCTAGTCTATACATCTCAAGATTACTATGTGCCTCATCTGATGCAACAAGATGATTGGTTTCAATCGGTTACATACATGCTAAATCATGCAAAATCTTATTTTGCACATGTTGATCTTAATCTTAGCCTTGACATTATAAACCATATGTACTAGAATATAATGTTTCACCAATTCTATTTCCCTCATTTAGTGCATATCGTGATCATGTGGAGTCCAGTTATGCAACAACATCAAGTCGGTTACATATTAATGCTGCTGATGATGACAATGAACAAATGAGCTAATACAAAATGTGCGATTGAGGAAATAAGAGGATCTCGCGCCAACGCCATTGACGCAATTGTGGGATGGGAGGTCATTTTTAATATTTGTATGTAATTATCATAATATTTGTAACAGTTGACGTATTTTTTAATTAATAAATTTTTTAAATTATTATAAATTATAGTTAATAAATTATTAAAATTAATAATTCTGAGAAGTAATAATAAAAATAATTACTATGTATTATAATTAGTAAATTATTAATTGTTTATTTTTTTATTATCTACTATAGAATAATACTATGTATTATAATTAGTAAATTATTAATTGTTTATTTTTTTATTATATAATATAGAATAAAATTAAATATTAATTACACTTTGTAAATTCTAAATAAAAAGTAATAAATATAATTTACAAAAGAAAATTGGGGAGTCACGACTCCTAGTCGAGGTAGTCCATGACTTGGAGTCCAAGCCGAAAAATTAAAAAGAAGATTTAGTGGAGTTTTTTTCGGTAAATAAAAATTAAAAAATTAGTGTTGGGGTTGATATAGGTGGTCCTTCTAGTCTATACATCTCAAGATTACTATGTGCCTCATCTGATGCAACAAGATGATTGGTTTCAATCGGTTACATACATGCTAAATCATGCAAAATCTTATTTTGCACATGTTGATCTTAATCTTAGCCTTGACATTATAAACCATATGTACTAGAATATAATGTTTCACCAATTCTATTTCCCTCATTTAGTGCATATCGTGATCATGTGGAGTCCAGTTATGCAACAACATCAAGTCGGTTACATATTAATGCTGCTGATGATGACAATGAACAAATGAGCTAATACAAAATGTGCGATTGAGGAAATAAGAGGATCTCGCGCCAACGCCATTGACGCAATTGTGGGATGGGAGGTCATTTTTAATATTTGTATGTAATTATCATAATATTTGTAACAGTTGACGTATTTTTTAATTAATAAATTTTTTAAATTATTATAAATTATAGTTAATAAATTATTAAAATTAATAATTCTGAGAAGTAATAATAAAAATAATTACTATGTATTATAATTAGTAAATTATTAATTGTTTATTTTTTTATTATCTACTATAGAATAAAATTAAATATTAATTACACTTTGTAAATTCTAAATAAAAAGTAATAAATATAATTTACAAAAGAAAATTGGGGAGTCACGACTCCTAGTCGAGGTAGTCCATGACTTGGAGTCCAAGCCGAAAAATTAAAAAGAAGATTTAGTGGAGTTTTTTTCGGTAAATAAAAAAAAAAAAATTAGTGGAGTTTCTGTCGCAAACATTGACTCGTATTATTAAAATTAGATTAATTATTTTAAATATATATTTATAATAAAAAAATATAATTAAACCAATTATATCCTCCAACAAATAATATAAATACTGTCATTCCATTTGTGCAAATGCAACCAATAAAATCGAACAGGAGATCAAACTAGATAAATTAATAGATCATAGGTTCACTAGCCCGACTGATTGAACCAACTAAAAAGTTGATTGACTCAGATATTCCCATATATATAATATTAGTTATTATTACACGCGGTTTTCGCGAGCATATAAATAAATTTTGGTGTGAGATGATAAGAAAAAAGAAGTTTGTGAAAAACATAAATTATAATTATAAATTATAATAAATATGGAGAAATAATGTGAGAGAGAAATATGAATAGTGGGTAGTTAATAGAATATATATATATATATGTATATATATATAATTGTGAGAGTATTATAAAATATTAAAATTACTAATTTGATCAATTTTTTTAAAGGAAAGAAATGAAAAAAAAAAGTAAATTTGGGTATTCAAAAAATAGTGTGATAAAATATTTTTTTTATAATAGTACAAATATGTGTGTATATTAATTATTAAGCCGCAAATTATTATCCTTAAATTCCAATTATTTAGTCACATATTGTTAAAAAAAATAATTAAAAATAATAATGTTTATAAGAAATAACAAAATTTGTATTTTGGATAAAAACTATTTGATTAAATTAAATGTTTTCAATTTTAAAAAAGGCATAATTGGAATTAAACCAATAAACATTAACTATTTGATGCGGCAATTCGAACTGTCTAGACAACACATCATCCTGGGAGAAAATATTATTGGCAATTTTGTTGCTCATTCAAAAGCGTACATCATAACCAACGACTTTTCTTTTATTACATAATTATTGTTTTATTTTTTTTATATATATTGGGGGCTAATTTCTCTGACACAAAATAACAAAATTGTAATAACAATTGAGTCTTGACGTGAGCAATGACATGTGTAATGGATACACGTTGGCAATTTCAATATCGTTTTTAACGGCACAATATTTTTGGGTACATAGCATTTTATCTCCCTATACTTTTTAAAATAAAGCAATTTATCTCCTTATATAGGGAGGTAAATTGCTTCATTTTAGAAATTATAGGGGGGTAAATTATTGTATTTTAAAAAATACAGTGAGGTAAATCGCTATTTGTTTTTTTATAAGGGGATAATTTGCTCATTTGTGATACTACAAGGGAGTTGCTTGTATTTTTTTCCAATATTTTTAATGGATGAACGCTAATGGTAAGAGTCATTTTGTTACTTTTCATAACCGAGGGGTGTTTATGCGATATTTTCATAGTTTTAGAGTGTAAAGTGTATTTAATCCATTTTCTTTTCCTCTTTTCAGTTCTCCCTTCCAAATTATTCTATTTTCTTGTTATTTTAATAACTTGATCAATGAAAATAATTGTGGATTTTTACATAAATCAAATTTGGTTGAATCAAACTGATTACCAAGCAAAAGTGTCAAACTGTACGCCAATCATACAAAAAGTATATTACACTTTCTATATAATTGATTTAGGTCCGACCTAATTCGATCCGACCAAAATGTCAATTGTTTTTATTTCTCTTATCGTCTGCTTGTGAATGTGCCTTTCCTCTCGATATATTTATTGAGCTTGGATTATTTTATTGGCAAAATTGGATCATCTAAATCACTTTCTATATAATATATAATGATTAGAAAAAATCACATATATTAAAAGGACTCGCTAATCCTATATTATTCTCTCTCTCTACTATTATCAAAGTTTGAATATTATATCTTTGGATGTGAGTTAATATTATTATTTTAAATTTTAATTTTGATTATATTTCATGTTATTTGTATCACTTCAAATACAAATAATTATAATTTCAAAAGCCAATTTATTATTTCATATTGAAATAAAATTTCTATAATTTTTATTTAAAAATAAATTTACTTCCTACAATTTGTGGTCACACTTTATTAAAATATTACAATCCAAATAATAAGTCAAATAAAAAAATAATGAAAAGGGCCATCAGTAGGAAAGAAAGGTCCATAGGTCTATCTCCTATTTTACTGAACTGATAGGTCTAAGAAATAGGCCAATTCAAGCCGGACACATCATCAGACAACTGGATTAGACACGTCATATAGCTTGCGAACATATTAAAACACACCATTCTAATATATCTCCAGGTGGTTCCAAGTAAATCGAGGGCAAATGAGTTGGGAATTCACAAGTAACCGATTCTCGGATTTTCCGGCATATATGGCAAGACTCAATCCACCTAGCGTATCTCAGTCAAATTAAGTCCAAATCACTAACGGTTTTTTCTAAATAATAGCCAACTCAAAAGGTTTTCAAATTCCATAGGACTCTCCTCAACATCCCTCGTGTCTTGCTTTGTACACGCCTATAAATAGAGGCCTTGTGCAGTCATTTGGTAATATTAACCCATGCAATCATACTCTCACTTATTTTCATTATTATATCTTGGTTTTTAATCTATTCTAAGTCTATATTTTTCACTCCACACAAATATTTATCACTCTCACATCATATATCACTATTATTATCACTTTATTTCAAGCATTCCTTTGATTTCTTTTATAAATCATTACTAACTTAAGCATCAGAGTGGTAACCTCTGTTTTGTAGAGGTATTCTCTATTGATCTGAGTATTTTTCTCAAAGATCCTTCGACCTTATGGTGTGGCCAAAAATCTAGTACGCATCATTAGAGCCGTCTGTGGTAATCTTAAGCTTTGATGTGAGAAATGACGAATTCAGACAATAGAAGTGACAATGGATCCTATGAGGGAAACTCTTCCTTCCCTGCTGTAGCTGGCTCTACTATTCCACCTCTAGATCCAGCTGCAGGAGCTGCCAGAAATTAACTCTAGGTCCAGCTGCAGGAGCTGTCAGCAGCCTCTACATCTTAGGAGCTGCTAGCGCAATAGCTCCAGCCTTGACCAAACGACTGGACCTGTGGCAATGAATCCACTATTCTGTGAGCAGCTTCATCAATTCATCATGGAAACCATCAACTCAATCCTCCGTGGTCCCAAAAGCGGAGCAGGACCTCTTCCTAGCTGAAAAGAGGCAAAACACAAAGAAGCCAGGAGTCGATAAGCAAATGCCTATTGGGCTCCATCAGTATCGATCCACACCTACGAACTTTGCATGCAAGGAAGCAGCTATCCTTCAGCCACCTGGCATGTAGCAATCACTGAAGAAAGAGATTGTGGAGCTTTGGCAACAAGTGATAAAAGAAACCATGTCTACTGAGTGTGACATTCTTTTCAGCAAGCACATCATGGTGAAGGAATTCCCTGCTCATTTTTTAGCACCTTCTTACCTATCTACTTATGATGGTACCACTTATCTGGCTAAACATATCCATAAGTTCGAAAATGCAACTTTGTTGCATAGTTATACAGATGGCATTAAGTACCGTGTCTTTCTTATTATACTAAGGAATTCTGCCCAACATAGTTCAACCAGCTTCTAGTTGGATCCGTTAGGTCTTTTGCAGAATTTAACTCCATATTCCAACACCAATTTGCTAGCAGCAAGAAGTACAGAAAATCGACTATTAGCCTTTTCGGGTCCAAATGATTGGCAACTCTAGAGCTTTTGTCTAGCCCTTCAACACAGCTATCCTGGAGGTCCTAACAACTCACCAAGAGGTGCTTGTGAGTGCATTTACTCAAGGAATTTGTAGAAGCCCTCTCTTTGAATCCCTGGCTAAAAAACCAGCTAGTGACTTTTTGGATGTGCTAGCTCGAGCATAAAAATATATGAACTTGTAGGACGCTTGGATGGTGAAAAAGAACGACAGAGAAAGGAAAATGAGTTGTCATCCACTCATAGAAGTAGGGAGAGCAGCGAGCACGCGTCAACCCCTTGTCCAAAGAATGAATATTACACTCCCGTCATTACTAAGCCTGGTAAAATGCTTATAGCAATCGACCATCTTTCCACCTTTTAGTGCCCCATAGGCTCAAAAGAGGACCCCCAACTCCCAAAATTCAAATATTTTTGTAGGTATCATAAGAAGTACGAGCATGTCACCAATCAATGCCACAAACAAAAATAGGAGATAGAAAGACTTATAAAAGCTGACTATTTGAAGGACTATGTAGATAAAGAAAGAGGCAAGAACAAAAGGAAGAACTCACTCGTCACCACAACCCCCACGGGAGCGAGCAACACATTAAGGAACCTTCTAAGAGGGAGAGCCAAAAGAAGAAGTCCCAACTAAAGATATGAGCCCAAAAACATTCTCGCTAAGGGTGTAATCCATATAATAGTAGGAGGACCCACGAATGGAGATTCAAGACGAGCTAGACGCGCCCATCGATGGGCTGCAAGAACTATTATGGAAACAGATAACAAGGCGTCAGCATGGGATCCCATGATCTATAGATGTCCTTTTTTAAAAGTATAAGTACAAATGAAACTAGAAAACGTTAGGTTAGAGTTGGTGGACACCTTGCTAAATCGCTTCGCAGGTGAGGTAGTTCACCCACTAAGACAAATCTTGCTTCCCCTTTCCTTGGGAACGTAGCCTACTAGAAGGACTAGGATGATCCATTTCCCGATTGTAAACATGTCGTCAGCATACAATATGATTCTAGAGCAACCTGCTCTAAACACTTTCCAGGTAGGAGAAGCCAAGGTAGGAGAATCCAAGGGCGACCACTACACAGCTCAAAAATGTTATGTTGAGGCCATAAGAGGAAGTAGCGGAAAGATTGACGTAGACCCTCCCAACGGGGAAAATAACTGAAGCCATATCTACTACAATAATAAGAAAGATGTAATTCTTGCTCGGGTACAACAGACTGAGGAATTACTAAGCATACAGCTCATACCTAGAGAGCCAAATAAGATTACCAAGATCGATTCCCAGTTGAGTCTTGCACTAGCCAGAAAATTAACCACCTTTTACAAAAAAACGCTAATGTCTTCACATGGTCAACTCGCGACCTTGTGGGCATTGACCCCAGCATAGCAGTGCACAGTTTAACCTTAGATCCAACCTTCCCTCCAGTGAAGCAAAAGAAGAGACATTTAATGCCTAAAAACAACAAAGTCATACAAGAAGAGGTAAGTAAACTGCTAACAGCAGGTCACAATTAGGAAATTCAATTTTCAGAATGGTTATCCAATGTGGTGCTGGTGCCCAAGCCACGTAACAAATTCAATTTTCGAGATGTCAATAACGCATGCCCTAAAGATTTTTACCCTTTACCCCATACAGACCAGCTGAAAGACTCCACCTCTGGTTATGAATTATTGAGTTTAATGGATGTTTCCCAGGGTTATCACCAAATTATGCTTAACCCTGATGGCCAGAAGCGAGTTAGCTTCATTACGTTAGGAAGGACCTATTGTTATATTGTTATGCCCTTCAGGCTGAAAAATGCAGGTGCTACATACCAACGCTTAGTAGACCGCATGTTTCAAGAACAATTAGGGCATAATATAGAAGTGTATGTCGATGACATGTTAGTGAAAAGCCGACAAATGGAACAACACATCAATGACCTACCTAAGACATTTAACATACTAAGGAGGTATTGCATGAAGCTGAACCCAGCTAAGAGCACATTCGGGGTCCAAAGTGGCAGATTCTTGAGATACATGGTCATCGAGAAGGGGATCGAGGCCAACCCAGATAAAATTTGAGCTATCTAAGAGATGAAACTTCCAACTAGCCTCAATGAGGTTCAAAGACTAGCTGGCTGTATAGCAGCTCTTAGAAGATTTATATCCTGGTCAGCAGAGTGCAGCTTGCCATTCTTCAAGGCTCTCAGGAAAACCAAAAACATCGCTTGCGATGAGTCGTGCCAACAGGCTTTCCAAGATTTAAAAACTTACCCAGCTAAGTTGCCCTTGCTTACTAAGGCAGCACCAAGCAAGCCCTTATACCTATATTTAGCCGTGGGTCAGCACATAGTAAGCTTTGTGTTCATCAAGGAAGATGAAGGACACCAAAAGCCCATCTACTACGTGAGTAAGCTATTATACAGAACTGAACAATGATACCTAATTAGCTTTCGCTTTAATAATAACACATAAATTGCGTCCTTATTTCCTATCACATTCCATTTTCGTACATACTAACACTCCACTATGAGCAACATTGGGTATGAAAGCCATGAAAATGCGAATGGATTGGTCCAGAAATGCACAAGAGGAAGCGGTAATATAAACTTTTGTAAATTAAAATCAAAACATAATAAGACCATGATTCCAAGGGGTGTACCCTTGGAGTTTTCGAATGTTTGATGTAGTTAATAATAAAAATAATAAAACTAAATGTGGCTAATGGTAAAATTAAAACGAGAGATACAAAAATCGTAAATCAAGAATTACCTCTTTGCTTGATTTACTTCAAACCTCCTTCATTTGATCCGTTCACGCGAGACTTCAACATAGAAGCCCTCTAAAGACAGATCCACACCACACCAGAATATGGGATCCCTCAATTTAATTTTTTAAAAAAGAATTAGGGAGAAAAAGAACACACCAAGTGTTATTGAGAGAAGGGGCGACCGAATGGGGCTTCTAGGGTAGGAAATTATTTTTATGTTATGTTATGTTTTCATTAATTATTCCAAATAACTAATATACATATATATACCTTGTATGGATGTACTAGAATGTGTCTAGGTTCATTTACAATCCATAAGGAAATAAATTCTTTGTTCCAAATAAAAAATGACTAACATAGCACTTTCCGAAAGTGAAATTGTTAGCAATTATTTTCTTTCCTAGAAATTTTCAAAAACTTTTAATTAGGTGCTTGGCCAATTTTATTAAGATAAAATACAAGGCCCAAATAATTTTAATTAAATTCAATTTAATTAAAATCCACCAAATTAATCCCATCATATATTTAATCCAATTATTAAAATAATAAGGGCAAGCCCATAATAAATTAATTCTATTCATTTATTCTTGGGTTTCTCCATCTAATGGATCCCTCTCATTTATGTGTAATCCAATTACTTACAAAATTAATTCGCAATTAATTATTCGTCCTTTATCGGTGATTTGTATGTGACTCTTTAGGTTCATCTTAAGCTAGACTTGGCTGAATGTCAAACACTATTATTAATTAAATTTAATTTAATTAATAATTATCTATCAACCCTTGATCAAGAAAGCCTGTCACCGTGGGTGGCCGTCTAGCAACGGTCCATGGGACTAGAGACTAGGCGAATATCCTGTGAACTTTTAGGCTCTCGAGTTCATATAGGTACGGTCCTTCCATCTACCGTCTCCGGCCTTAGTCTAGGGCATGGAATTAGGTATCGGCTCCCATCTTGGACTAGGCGCTATGCTTAATACTTGAGATCGCGTTACGTCAAATTGCTCGACCAATGACTGTGGCCACAGGTTTATAGAGCATAAACGCATCTCCAAGTGCATAGGAGATACATCCGGTACATTTTGATAGGGGACGAGTCCTCTTCTTGGAACTCACCGTCCTCGCTACATACTCTGGCTGCATTGGATAAGGCTTACGATGATCGTGTCTATGACACAATTACCTCTAGCACAGACCCAAGATACAGTCATCGTATGCACGTGACTGTCGTGATTCCTCATATTTGAAGACTACTCTCGGACTATCGAAGCCGGGGATAGGAGTTATACTGATCAAGCCTCTAAGGCTTCCATATGACGATCCCCGCGAGTTAGTTCAGTTAGTTGACCACCTTATCAATTGACCCACTTAAATTGCATAGACATCCAACGTTTGTCCTCGATGAAACGCGGACTCATCCAATGAAAGCAATACTCAGTGTAAGTCTTAATAGGACTCTTGAGGTCCTCGACTTGGAACATTTCAGACCAACCCCCAGAAGTTAGTTTCATAGCCGTAATCCAATGCGCGGCCCAACTACATGGGTTATTAAGTCGTCTGTGGGCATCTGTTGTGACATCAAAGCAGTGCTTGAAATAATATGGTTAGCATAACAGACGGACACTTACCATATTCGTCAGGACAACATTGCTTAAATAAAAATTGCTTGAATAGTTCTCAAAATCGTGAATCTAATTTGACTTTTAGTCACCTATTCCAACAGAGCAAAGCAAATACTTCAAGTAGGATGATTAAGCAGGCTTTTGATCTTAACGAGTATGATGTATCTTTCTTGGGAAATGGGGAAATATACTCTAAAATCCATTGTAGCTAAAATTGACAAAAAAATGGTCGAATTGGGATCACTTGGAGGTAGGATATTTCTTTATTTGTGTTTCTTTCTTTCTTCTTCCTTTGGAATCCACTCACCGCCTTGAAGGCGCCTAAGTTATTTTTTCGCTTTCGTAGCTTAGGATTTTTGCTACAACAACGATTTTTTATAAGTGGTAGGTTGTCTTACGCTGACCTCTCTACTTCTCTGGTATTTTTCAACAGATTTCTCAAGATGCATTTGGAGACAAGCACAAGAAACAAAGAAAAAAGGAATATGCGCAAAAAAAAAAAAAAAAGAAACACAAAAAAACTATATATACAAAAAAAAAGAAGAAAAAAAGAAAAGTATGCAATATCTACAAGAGCTAAAAAGCAATATCCACTCGCTAACTGGAGTTGTTGCTCTGGATGCAGAGACAATTGAGTGCTTGGAAAATAATTTTTGCTGCTCGTAAGATGAAGACACAACCTATGATGTTGGTGCATGCAAAGGTACTTGGTTTGTGGTTTGTTGTTTAAGTGAGATGGCTATTGGTTAATTTATTTTGGTTAGTAGCATGTAGTTTCCATCAATAATCTAGAAAGTGGCTTGCGTAGTTGTTGGTAGTCTCTATCACGTCCACAAAGTTACTCATAGTAACTCATAATGCTTGAATCAAACTAGCTTTTCAAATAAAATTGGAATCACTTTCTCTACTTGTGCGGTTGGAACACCATGAACACTTGTTCATGGAAACCAGTCGTATAATAACAGCCTTGCAATTGAGCACATCACAGCTAGAATTGAGTATAGTTGGCCATTTAGGCCAAAATGGAACAAAACAATGGCTTATTTTTCTTTAGTTCTCCACAGATATTTATTGCTTCCTAGGCTTCCAATTTTTGTAATGCCTGGTGTAGAAGCATTATTATTTACTTTATCACACGTGGAAATTATATAAATCTAAAGAGGCTTGTGCCAGTATTTCAGGAAATTCTGTTTGCTAAGGATTTTATAGTATATGAAAGTCATGAGGATATGTACTTTCCATACGCTCATTATTCCAATAATTGAGTTAATTTATTCCCTCGTAGCTATAGTGTTGTTTTGGAGCTTGCCCGAGAAGCTTTCCATCTAGCAGATTGGGTACGTCATGAAAACATTGATGCCATCTTTTCACTGACCATACTGAAATATCTGAGTGGGTGACATGTTGATGGCAGCTGGATATTTCAAAATATTGTTTGATCCTTAGTATTCGTTTGACATGCCTGTGGCAAGTTTCTTTCAATGCTATCCAAGAGAGAGAATTTTCATTGATAGGGCTTGATGCCATCTTATCACCTACCATACTCAAATATGTGAATTATGTAGATTGATCCATTGTTTATTTTATAATCCTATTTAAATTGTTATATTGATGATTCCTTAGGCATGTGAAGACAAAAGCCTGTACAATGGATTTTGTAGGTCAAATCCTGAGTCGATAAGATAAAAATGGATGTTGTACAAAAGAGAAAAAGAAAGCATATCGTAGAATGAATTCTATATCTATTTCCTTACTATTTATATCCTGCCAAATTTATTAAAATATTTTCAAATCAAATAATAAGTCAAATTTAAAAATATTATGTGAGGAGCTCAACAACTTAGTTTAAGTATGATCTAAAATTAAATTTATTCTTTATGTAAAGTATTTGGTAATATAAGTAATTTACTTTGTAAAATATATTTTCATATATTGAGCTTGTAAATTGGATGATTTATGGAAGGTTATCTCACACATTATTTAATCTACTTGATTCTTCTAAAATAGCAAGAGAAGAATTAATGTGTGAATTAATGTAGATTGATCCATTGTTCTCATTCATTTAATTACCATGAATACTATTTTAATACCACTTTTCAGACATATGGTGTATAAATATGTGAATTAACTAGAATGTTCCTCTTATCTTTGTTTTTCGATTTCTCTTAAAAATGATTGTTTTTGTGCTCTTGTTTCTAGTTGTTACATTCTGAATCCTATCTATTATTATCTTTTGATGTCGACTAATAAAGGAATAGGGGATGAACTCAATTAAGGCTCTTTTGGTTCCCTAAAAAATGGGCAGGAGAAAGAGGATGAGGGAGTGCATTTTCCGTGTTACTTAGATAACAAATTAATGTAATTGTGCTCCTCTAGCTTAAGTAAGAATTAACGTAGATTACGTGTTAAACCTGATGCATCGATCCTGCTACTCACATCTCATATTTCCCACTTATTGTAGGTAGAGTTCTCTGAGTTAACATATGTGAATATTGCAACTTTTTAGTTTCAGGGTTCCATTGCGTAAAAGCTATTGATGAAGAGAAATAACTTATAAAAAGAGTAGATATTTATAATTTAAAATTAATTTATTAAAATAGATAATTTTATTTTTCTACTATTATTTTCTCTTATGAAGGCGGATAAATTTTTTGGTGGCTTTATTTAAAATGTAACTATACTTTTTTGCATTTTTTCTTGACAAATGAGTAAGAATTTATTACTTTTTAATAGTTGAGTGTACCAAGGGAACATTATCATATGAGGGTTTTTTAATGCTTCATCATTTTTCTCTCAAATACAAGAATAATATACGTTAGTTACCAATAATTAAAAATAAAAGTTTAATGAGTAAATTTGGTTCTTAAATTATTTAGTAGATTTTAAATAAGCTTATTTTATAAGACACAGAAAACATCTGATTAGCCACAAATGGTCCAATTGTGTGGATGAACGGCCCAGCAGAGGGATGATTGGCCCAAGTCTCTGTAGCAACCCAGTGAAATGTTGTGGCCCAGCTTTTTGCTAGTAAATTATATATTAAATAATAATAATAAAATTAATGAGGTCAATTGTGTTATTTGGGGACCCCCCCCTACCTTTTAGTAACAAAAAATTATTCATAACTTTTACTTCTAAAAATAGATCATTTTTAATTTAAATCTTTTAACTATTAATATCAGTTATTACACACAGAAAACATCTGATTAGCATAAGTAATAAAAAAAAAATTCATCTTAATGCAAATTAATTATTTTGTATTTGCATGAATTATTAATAAAACAATAATTTTCAAATTATACAGAAAAAAAGTTAATAAAATTTTAAATTACTATAATATTTTATTTTTTTTTAAATAGGGAAATAAACACATTAGGAATGTACATAATGTTATTATTGTTTGGGCCCAATAAAAAGTTAAATTTTAACTCCAAAATCGTGTGGATGAACAGCCCAGAAGAAGGATGAGGCGGCCCAAGCAGCCCAGTGAAATGACGCTTTGGGCCCAATGCAGAAGCAGTCCAATCCAAATTTTTGTAAATTATATATTCAATAATAATAATAAAATTATATCTATTATTGCATTTATACCCCCTCTACAATTTAAATATAAGTTAATAAATAATAAAAAATATACGGTATCATATAATCCATTCAAGTATTGCTTTGGCTTCTCCTATCTTTTGATAATTAATATTAAGTTATAAATAAAAATAAAAATTTGAATTAGTTTATACGTTTTTAATTTAAATTTATAGCCTAGTAACTAATTATTAAGATATTAATTAAATAATTTAATATTTAATTATTAAGAAATGTAATTTTATATATTGATTTAATGAAAAAAAGTTAATAAATAGTTTAATTTTAAATTAGTATAAATAAAAAAATATATCGGGGGTTATATTATTCATTATCATAAATATTGTTTTGATGCCTTCAGATAACAAAAATAAAAAATTAATCTTGATAATTTTTTTAATGTAAATTTATAACATAATATATTAATTAGATGATTTAATATTTTCAGTATAAAGAGGTGTAGTTTTATACATAAAAATATAAGAATGTAAATTTGTATAAATAATAAAAAAAATTGGGAACATATTATTAGTTCTCATAAATATTGATTTTTATGTATAGAAATAAAGAAAAAGTTAATTATTTTTAATTAGTCAAATTTATAAATAAATTTATTAATTTTTATTACAAACAGTTTTAATTTGAAATCATAACTTAATAACTAATTTTATTAATATATTAATTAATAATCTAATATTCAATTATTAAGAGATGCAATTTTATATATTAACTTAATAATTTAGTATTGCAATTAGATGTATAGTTTTATATATAGATTAAGTCATTTTCAATTTAATTTATTATCTCGTAACTATTAATATCAATTAAATATCATATTTAATATATACATTCTATAAAAACTAATAAAATAATATAAATATAAATTAGTACAGATAATAAAAAGATATACGGAATCATTCATTCATAAGTATTGCTTTGACACCACCCCTATGCTTTTGGTAATTAAAAAAAAATTAATTTATACAGGTGTTAATTTTCTAATTTAAATTTAAAACCTTTTAAGTAATTTTATTAATATATTCATTAAACAATTTAATATAAAACTGCTAAAAGATGTAACTTTATATTCCAATTTAATTAAATTTAAATTAGTATAAATAAAAAATATATATGGGTGTATTTTTATTCTCAAATATTGTTCCGACTGTGCAAAATGGTGAGGTCGTCGTACGTCCTTCGATTGATACTATCCGTGTTGGATTAAGACGTTGGAAAACAACAGCTGTAGGGTATTTTCTGGGGGAAAGAACCCTATTTTTTGGTAGTAAATTATATATTCAATAATAAAAAAAATTTGGGGTTACATTATTTTATTTTTTTTAAATAGGAAAATTATCCCGTTATCAGGAGTAACAAAATGGTGGATGAACGGCCCAGCAGAGGGATGATCGGTCCAGCAGAGGAGTAGGTGCGGCCCAAGTTGCTCAGAAGCTTTAAGCCCAAGTCTGTGTGGTCGAAATTTTTGCAATAGTGTTTAACCCAATTCAACAAAACCAAAAAAGCCCAAGTCTCTATCTTTCAATTAATTATAATTATTTTATAATTATAGTGATGATAAAAATTCTATAAAAAATTCAAAAATATGTTAAAAAAGATGGTGACCCAAGCTGGTTTCATAATATAAATTTATAACTTTAAAATCATTTTTTAATTTAAAATTTTAACTTTAATAACTATTTTTTAATCTAATAATTTAACATTTGAATTTTAAGAAGAATAAATTTCATACAGATTCAATAATAGTATAAAAATAAATAACGTCATATTCATTCTATTTGACACCCTATAAAAATTTATTTATAAATAAAAATTAATTTTATAATATTAAATAATATTTTTTTATAGAAGATGTGTAAATTTATACATAAAAAAGTTAATATTAATAAATTAAATTAGTATAAATAATAAAAAACAAAAAAATAACTATTTAAATTAGTGTAAATAATAAAATTATACTTCATGAATATTGCTTCGACCCCTCTACCTTTTGTTAATAAAATTTTTAACTATAAACCAAAATAAAAAATTAATGTTATAAAAATAAAAAATTAATATTAAAACCATACAAAACCAGTGAAACTTGACCAACCCAATCAAATTATAAGAAAAGATGATGAGCTGAATAACAAATCGGGTGGAGAAGAAGGAAAAAAAGTAGTGGTGGATGAAAAGAAGGAGAAGGGGGTGGGGGGAAGAAGAAGGAAAGAAGAGGTAGGAAAAATTGAGCCTCACAAGCTGATTCGACTCGTCTACCAGTTAGGATTGGAGAAGCAAAGGAGGTGGGTGGATATTATATATCCCGTTGAACTGGTCAGACCACTTTTGGACCAGTGACCCAATAATTTAACCGGTCCGATTCTGATAATAATTTAAATTCTTATTTTAGACTAATTTAAATTATTAATATCAAATAATTTAATTGTTTTAATTTTAAATTGAGTAAATTACATACAATTTCAATAATGCTAATAAATTTAATGAGGTCATATTTTCATTCCCATAAACATATTTTAACACCCCCTCTAGCTTCTGGTAATTTAGAAATTTACGTATTAATATATCTATTAAATATGTAATATAATATAAAGATTTTATAAAAAAAATTAATCAAAAAATTTAAATATAAGTTAATAAATAATAAAAAATATACGGTATCATATAATCCATTCAAGTGCTTTGACTTCTCCTATCTTTTGATAATTAATATTAAGTTATAAATAAAAATAAAAATTTGAATTAGTTTATACATTTTAAATTTAAATTTATAGCCTAGTAACTAATTATTAATATATTAATTAAATAATTTAATATTTAATTATTAAGAGATGTAATTTTATATATTTATTTTGATGAAAAAAGTTAATAAATAGTTTAAATTTAAATTAGTATAAATAAAAAAATATATCGGGGTTATATTGTTCATTATCATAAATATTGTTTTGACGCTATCAGATAATAAAAATAAAAAATTAATCTTGATAATTTTTTAATGTAAATCTATAACATAATATATTAATTAGATGATTTAGTATTTTCACTATAAAGAGGTGTAGTTTTATACATAAAAATATAAGAATGTAAATTTGTATAAATAATAAAAAAATTGGGAACATATTATTAGTTCTCATAAATATTGATTTTTATGCATAGAAATAAAGAAAAAGTCAAAAAGATATATGAAATATTTCATTCTTATAAATATTGATTTAGTTATAAAGAAAGTAAAAAATCATGGGATCAGAAATATTAATGAGAAACGTACAATAGGAACCTTTGAATTATTTAAATGTATAATCAGAGTTTATTTAAATTAAAAAATACAAATAAAATTTTATTATTTATATCAAAAGTGACTATTTTATTTTACTAATAAATTATAAATATTTTTACAATCTGCATATCATAAATTGAATTCTATATCAATTTCGTTACTATTTATACCCTATCAAATTTATTAAAATATTTTCAAATCAAACAATAAGTCAAATTTAAAAATATTATGTACAACTTAGTTTAAGTATGATCTAAAATTAAATTTATTCTTAATGTAATTTACTCTGTAACATATATTTTCATATAATTAATTAATATAATTTATGAAAGGTTAGAAAAATAAGGTTTAAAAATATAATGCCTAGTTTAAGTATAATTTAAATTAATAAATTTCTAATAATCTGAATTTTAATTTTGATGATTAATTTAAATGATAGAAGCTGAATGGTATTACATTTGTGTTTATAATTTATTAAATCATATTTTTATATTATTGTGATGAGTATTTATGTTACAGAGTAAATTTTGATTCTTAATATTATAAATTATTTAGTAGATTTTTAATAATCTTATTTTATAAGACACAAAACATCTGATTAGCATAAGTAAAA